>NW_025814017.1:0-46678 GCF_021917145.1 Hypomesus transpacificus
CCAGTAAAAGGACAATATTGCTCTCTAGTGGAGAAGATGGAGTACTGCAGCATTGGGTTACACTTGAGGCGATGGTGGAAACCTCATTCAGGCTCTGCTGAAACCTCGCTGCAGGCCACCCCAATCCTGTCGAGTCTGATGAGCGATGGCGACCAGGATGGATGACGGGGGGGGGGGAGGAAAGGGAACGGAGGACGTGAACGGCCCCTTGGAACTCACGGGATGTTGTCCAGGGACGACACGATGGAGTTGAGGACCTTGTCGGTGGCCGAGCGCAGCGTCTGGTGGGAGGCCTCCAGCTTGACGCGGACCTCCTGGTGAGACATGGCCTGGTCGGGGGCCACCTCGTAGGGCAGCTTACTGGAGGGGGGGAGGGGGGCAAGAGCACGGTCACTGTGGTGTGCGTGGGCGTTACTGGGTCTAAACACGTGGGTAGGTGTGTGTGTGTGTGTCTAAATACACGTGTTTCGAAACAAACGCAAGTCTGTGTGGGTCTATGTATGCCATTGTATCTCTAAATAAAAAAGTGTGCGCATGTGTATGTATAGGACAAGGCCCTAGGCGCATATATATATAGTCATATATAACATATATATAACAGTCAAAATGAGTATGTGTGTGTGTGTGTGTGTGTGTATGTGAGTGTGTGTGTGTGGGGGTAGTTACCTGGCCTCCCCAGTAGCCGTCTCCAGCTGGTTGACCCAGGTCTTGTACACGTCCACTGGGTTGGTGTTGATGCCCAGGGCCTTGTCCTCGATGATCTCCTTCACCGTGGGGGCCAGGAGCTGGCGGAGGCAGTTCTGGCCCCGCGCGCCCCGGTTGAAGCTCACCACCATCTTGATGACCGTGGGGTTCCCCGTCACGATGTCCTGGATCTGGTCCACCTTGGACCTGGGGGGGGGGGACGAGAACAGGAGATCAGACACAACCCTGCCCTCTTCTGGACTGGAGCACACATTTGAAAAAACATTTTTCCATGCATGACACGATCAAATCAAACTTTGTTTTCCATTGGAATTGTTATTCAGCTCGTCACAGAGGGCTTTAGGCCAAGAGCACTGGAATCCAACCGGAACCCCACGCGTTACATTAGCATATCGATGTTTGCTTAGGAAAGAAGTGAAAATGTTTTGGGGTCGTGGGGGTCGGTCCTCACTTGATCTCTTCCTCCAGGGCGGTCTTGAAGAGTTTCAGCAGCAGGTACTCCTCCCTCTGGTTGGACGCGTAGTTGTACAGGGTGAAGATCACCGTGTCCATGAACTTGGTGGACTTGTTCTGGGGCATCTGGAAGATGAGCTTGGCCAGGTACAAGGGGTGGGTCTGATGGAGGTGGGGGGGGGGGGGAGAGAGCGAGAGCACATATGTTAGTGTGTGTCTGTAGATGGATGTGAGGATGTTTGAGGGGGAGACCATTTCTGTGTGTTTGAGAAGGACCATTCATGATGTGCTGAGGTATGTCGGTGTAAGTGTGTGTGTGTGTGTGTGTGTGTGTGCGTGTCGTCAGACTCACCTGCAGCAGGTAGAAGAGGTGCTGGTAGGCCTCCAGTTTCCTCCTCTTGCCCTTGCTCAAACCCTTGATGCCCTGCCTGTCTCCTGCAGCCAGCTCCTCCTTATTCTTCTTAGAGTTCATCTTCTTACTGTGGGACACCACGTCCTGCACACACACAAAGAGGAGAAGGGGCGGAGCACAAGTTAGTACTTTTATCCGACAAGTTAAACTTAATGATTTATCAGACTTTTATTTGCCCAAAAATATATTGCTTTTGCCGCTGTCAAAATGCTAACATTATTGAGTGCTTATGACTATGATGCAATCTCTAGCTTGGTTGGATGCTACCTGCAGAGTGATTCTGTTCTTCACCAGCAGACCGATCTTAATGTCCATCGTGTTCAGGTCTTTCTCCATCTGCTGGTTGGAGCGGATCTTGGTGACCACTTCCTCCCGCAGACGAGTCACTTCCTGCTCCTCCAGCAGGTCCAGATTGCTCTGCTCCAGCAGGTGGACAAACTTACGCACCACGGAGAGGGGGGGGTCCTGGGCGCCGGCTAGGGATTCACACACACACACACACACACACACACACACACACCAGGGATAGTGACAGTTCTATTTTTGAGGCATTTTGGCTCTAATGGTCTCTAAAGAGAGCCAGGAAATGTTGGTGCATGGCTGTATTCGAACCCAGGCCCCTGTGCTTAGGCCTTGAGCCCACACACTCTACCAGGTGTCTATGAGCTGATGACTCACTGAGGGTCCTGTAGTCGTGCCTGGCTTTGTTAGCCTTGAGGAAGGCCTGGATCTTCACCACGTCCTTCTCCTGGAACACACAACCATCAGCACATCAGCTCAGAGGAGCCCCCCCGGTTCAGACCTTCACAGTAAGAGTCCCGTGGGACCCGCTGTGCTCTCGGGCTGCCGTGGGGGGTCTGGGGTACTCACGTGTTCTTTGAAGTACTGCAGTCTCTGGGAATATTTCCTTTTGGCTCTCCACATCTTCACCAGGGCCTGGATCTGAAACAGTGAGTGCACAGGGTGGTGTCCTTTTCTTTCTCACAAAAGGAACATTCCTGCCATGTCGAGAAAGACGACTCTGAACAAACGACATATCGAAACGCAACTCTTAAAATGACAGTGAAATATACACAAAATATCTTATAATCCACGGTCGTGTTTATTACCTTCACCACGGACATGACGTTGCCCTGCAGAACTTGTTTTCTGTCTTGGTACACCTTTCTCTGTTTGTAGCCCTTCCAGGAAGCCTGCGGAACAGAAAATAATCTGGATCTAGGACAAGACAGCATCCTCAGTCTGGTGGGGACTGTCGGAGCCTAAACTGAGACACCAAGTTCAGTGAACAGTTGGAGTTACAGTAGCACTAGATCTGATGCATCCTGCCGTCGCTGTACGGTACCTGTAGCCTGACCACCCGAGGTTCCTGTTGTCGTAGATACTCCAGTCTCTGTGTGTGGGCTCTCCTCACCAGGCAACCTCTAACCCGGGCCTGGAGCTGGGTCACCAGGGCCTCGTTGGCCAACCACAACTGTTCCCTGTTGTACTCCCCTGTCACTCGGCCAATCACGCTCTAAGGGAAGATCCATAATCCGACCAATGAGCAAAAAATGCGTTTCGAAATAATGAAAGGAAAATACTAATATGCAATACAAAATACTCGTTTAAGACGATAGTCATGTGAAGAATCTCGGGTGCCTAAGACTTGTGCCCAGCCTCGTATGAGTGTGTGTGTGTCGGTGTTGATGTGTTGAGGTTCTGTCCGTACCTGGATGTCCTCTCTGCTGAGCTGGCTGCTGTTGTGCTGGAAGTCCTCCGGCTGGTCCCAGGTCCCCTGCCTGCTCTCCAGGTTGTAGAAGTACTCGTGGCCGTCCTTGACCGCGTGTCTCACCCACGCGCTCTCACTGCTTCCCAGAGCTGCCGTCAAGACACGGTGCATGAGAGATATACCACACAGCAGGAAGTACATTCACTCTAGAATGTTGTTATACAGCATATTAGTATTATGATGATGATTATGAGGAGGAGAAGGAGGAGTAGTTGTGGTATTGTTAGTATTACTATTAGACATGCTGGACTGGGAGTTACCTGAGGTAGTGTTGAGGTTTTGTTTCTGGGCCAGTTGGCCCTGGTAGGCGTCGGAACATTCCGGCAGCACCCCTCGGAGCCCGGCGCCCGGCGCCTGCAGAGCCTGCAGGGTATCCTGGGAGTCCCCCTCCGCCACCTCCCTGTTGATGTCCGCCACCGCCCCGGCCACTGTCGCCAAGAAGACAAACGAGCGATGCTCTCAACCCAACAGAAATGTAAATTTGGTTTGATTTATGTTCATATCATGAAATACAATAGCAGTCTTATTGTGGGAGTTTTGTGTGTGTGTTGAGGTGACAGGGTGTGTTCGCAACAAGCAGAGTTTGGTTTAGCCTACAGGAGAGAGCATCCACTTCATTTTGATTGGCTGTGTGTATGGCCTCTTGGATCTGGTCCAACCACAGGACTGAAGACTCATCCCCAGAGCTCTAGAACCACACAGTACATAGTCTGTCTAGACTCCAGTCACACACAGTTTACAGTCTAGACTATAGGTCACACAGACTACAGTCACACACAGTACTAAGTCAGTCTAGACTACAGTCACTCAGACTAGAGGCACACACAGTTCACAGTCAGTCTATTCTTGTCTACATTCTACAGAAAAGCAATTGGCAGAGGCTATGAACGAAAAAAACGTGCACATATGCTTGCACACGCACAAAGCAGTACCATTTCCTCTCTGTCCAGGCGTAAGACCTGTAGGAGGGTGGGGGTTCAAACACTATTGTTAGGGTTTCACCAAAACATCCTCACGAGTATGCTGCTGACTGAACTTGTTCCAGAACAACTAGAAAAAGGAAGACCAACATCAACACAGATTCCCCCCAAAAAGGGTCCATGTTAAAACGGCTCATGTCAGACTTGTTCAGGAACCGGTCGGATCTGGTTCAGGGCCAGGCGTGCTGGTTGAAGGGGGCAGGCGTGATGGTGGAGGAGGAGGGTTACCTTGCAGAGCTGCAGCTTGGTGCTCAGCAGCAGGTCGTGGTAGTGTCTGGCCGTGGGGGGGTTGACGGCCTGCAGCTGGGCTGTAGGGAGGAGCAGGGCGGCCAGGGTCTGGAGAGGGTCGCCCGAGTTCAGCGCCTCGTTGATCTCCGCGATGGCTATGATGCCTGGACAAACAAGAGGGAGGAAGCGAGGGCGTTAGAACAGACTATATCCATTTTATTTGTGTTTATATATATATTTTGCAAATGTTTTCATGTCGTAACAATATCTGAGGGGATATTCAAGAAATATTGTTTGTGCAGTTCGATATGCTCATGATTTCCAACGATAAATTGTGGTTTCATTGTTTGCACACGAGGTCAAAGTTCAGCCAAGTTCTTCATGCAGGCGCCCTCTACAGTCTCCCGGCGGTACTTACGTTCGTGCTCCTCGTGCACCTGGAGGTTGACCTTGTCGATGCTCTTCTGGACGTCGTTCCAGGTGAGGAACTCCTGTCCCTGGGCCAGCGCCTCGGCTCGGAGCCTGATGAGGGTGTCAGCGTACCTGGGGGAGGGGAGGGAGGGAGGACGTTGAAGGAGAGGACCACACACACACACACCGGACAAAAACCCTAACGCTGTTCATGACAACCCCTGTGGGGGGGGGGGGCTGGTGACCGGTGCTCATGCGAGGAAGCGGGGGTGGTCTTGTGTGTGTGTGTGTGTGTGTGTGGGGGGGGGGGGGGGGTCTTGCCTGTGCAAGTTGTCCTGGTCCATGTTGCTGAAGCCCAGGGGGGAGTCGCACAGCTGCTCGGTGACGCCCTGGGGGTCCTTGGTGTCCAGCACCTCGTTCAGCACCGCCACCGCCGACAGCATCTCCACGGCGACGCACAGCTCCGCGTGGCTCAGCCCGGCCTGCTGAAAACACGAGAGGGGGGCGGGAGGAGGGGGGGGAGAGATCACCGACCTGTACGTGCTGGGATCAGATATGGCATGAGGCATGTGTATGCGCGCGTGTCAGTGCGGTACCCGCGTGCCCTGGATCTGCAGGCTGAAGAGCTCGGCCTGGTACAGGTTGGCGGCGCTCTGGTACACGATGGGCAGCCGCGCCTCGGGGTTCAGCAGCTCCTCGGCCGTCTCCTCGGCGTTGCCGCGGCGAATGGCCGCGTTGATGGCATCCACGGCCGTCTGCTCTGGAGCGGCGGGGGGACGGCATCGCGGGGGTCAGGAGAACCAATCGACAACAACGACAACAATGGGAATTTCCTGGGGCTAAACGCGGTCGGGGTGCCGGTGGCGGGGACTCACTTCTTGTCTCGGCCTCGGCGACGTCGTTACAGGAGCTGACCAGCCTCTGGATCTCATCCCTGTCCATCGTCGCGGCACCTCCAGAGTCCTACACACCGGGGTGAAACATCTCCCTTAGTCTCCTGGCCTCAGCCTATGGAGATCCACGCTCCGTCTGCAGCGCACGGCCAACTGGTGCGTCCGTCTGAAGGCCGCACAGTCGGGTCTTTGGATGCATTTATTGAACAGATACTTTCACCCGATGCGATATAGAGCACGGGGGGAGATTTGAACCCGCGATCTGTTGTCAAACGCTCTAACCGCCGAGCTGTACCCTCCGCCCCTTCTACGGTGGCTCACCTGGGTCTTGTGCTGGCGGTGGGAGGAGAGGTGCTCCAGGTACCAGTGGGCGTGGGCCTCCTGAACCCCCAGCAGCCCCAGGGCCGGCAGACGGAGAGCGGCCAGGAGCGACGCCTCGTCCTGGGCCGAGACCGCCTCGTTCACCTGCCTCACCGCTGCCTGACCTGGAGGCCGGGGGGATGGAGGGGGGAGAACAGAGGGTAAGAGGGTCATTTCCAGAGGGTAAAGGAGGGTCCTTTACCTCCTCGTTCATTGTAATTCAATCCCAGTTCATTGGATCCCTCCCTGTTCGATGGAACATCAACAGTTACTTTCTCTTAAAGGAGGGACAGGGTGGGCGTGCGTGTCTGTGTTTTCTCACGGTTGACGAGGTCCACGCTGGCCTGGATCTCCTGCTGGGTCAGCAGCTCCTCGTACACATCCCTCTCCTCCGACGCCACAGACGAGCGCTGGGGGAGGAAAGGACGGATGACGGGCGGGATGACAGGAGGGAGGGACAGACACGCATGCAATTAGGTGGACGGCTTCGGCGCGCCCTGTTTGTCCGGCAGGGTTTTCTGGCTTGCTGTTGGGGGTCTGCATTGCGCCTCGCTAGCTACATTAATGGACAATGTGCTGACTGGTGCAGAGGCATTGTGCCAGTTATGTTTTCCTAAAGCCAGCATGAGTATGGGAGGTTAGGAGGAAGGATGCCAGTAGGGGTGAGTGTGAGTGTGAGTGAGTGAGAGAGAGACAGGGGCGGGGGGTACCAGAGGTGCAGAAGGAGTTAAGCTAATGCAGCAGCTACAGGAATGTTATGGGGAAGCTCTGAGCTCAACGCTTAAGTGCCAACAACCAGATCTCAGTATTTTTCACACTACACTCTGACCAGTGTAGCAATAATTTGCCCAGACATACTGATCCCAAGTCAGTTGTACTAAAGGCTCTGAGGTAACTCTTGATCTTGACCCTGTACCTACCGACATCCACCTCTAATCCAGCCTTCCTATCCAATCCCTAATCCAAGCCCCGCCCTCCCTCCCTGCCCCCAGGAGGAGGGGTGTGGGCTCCCTCACCCTGCCCGAGGCCTGGTCCTCCTTCCTGGCCTTGGCCAGGCTGAGGGTGTCCTGGTAGTCCTGGGCCAGGGTGTCCATGGTGTTCCTCAGCAGGGCGTTGGGGTTCCTCAGGGCCCCCATGGTGCCCTCAGCCTCGCCGCGCTCCACCGCCTCGTTGATGGCGAACACGGCGGCGTGCACTGGAGGAGGGCGGGGCATGAGAGGGGCAGGGCATGAGAGGGACGGGGCAGGGTTTGTGAGAGGTTTGTGAGAGGTTAGCGCTAGCTTCAGTTTTAAGGTCGATTGCAATCCAAACTCGGCAACAGTCAACAGGTTGGTTTAGGTGTAGTTCTATAACGCATGTGTGAAGCCCTCTGTGACACCGCTCGTAAAAAAATGGCCGTACAAATACACATTTCGATTCGATGAAAAGTCATAGCCATTGACAGCCATGCTTCACGGGGTCAGCATGTTTTGCCGTTACAGATTGGTATCGGTCCACTACTACTTTGCCTGGCAGTTGTGCCCCCTCTGCCCAGTCGTTGGCATACGGACTACGACGCCGGCTAGGCTAGTACTCACGGGCGGCCTCGTCCACAGAGAGCTCGTTGGCCAGGATGCCCCCGATCTTACTGAAGGTGGGCATCTGGATGCCGTACTTTTCCAGCTCCTTCCTCATGTTGTTGATCTCCTCCTCTGGGGGGGGGTCGAGGTGAGAGAACATGTCAGCGGGGGGTGAGGGGGATTGGATGTGGATGAGTCTGGTTGAGTTTGTCGGAGGGCTCGCTTCTTACCTGTAAAGGCCACTTTTCCCAGGAGGTCCTGGATCTGTGGTGCGATGCCCAGCTTGTACAGATATAAGCTGAAATGGAGCGGGACAGGAGTGCGTGGTCAGAGGTCAGAGGGTCACGGTGGACGTTGGCACAGAATTGTGTTGTCCCACAACAGAGGGGGCAAGCTACCGGAGTGAAAGGGACCCCGTCTCCTGCCCTCCGTGACAGTGCCTCACCACGCCGAGCGTGCGCTTCAACATGCTAAACGCTAACCTTCCTCCGTACGCTCGTGGTGAAGTAGCCCCTCAACCGCCCTGACATCTCCACAAGAGGGCAGCCCCGTGCTCAGGCACAAACTCTTAAACGGAGACCTGTTTCAAGTCCACCCAGACAGACACACACACAGGTGGCTGGAAAACGGCATTAAACTTTCATCTTCCCGCCGGCTCCCTGATACAGTGGCTGTAAATTATAGATAGCGCTAGCTGCGTGCCATCAGTTC
Source organism: Hypomesus transpacificus (assembly GCF_021917145.1). Lineage (NCBI taxonomy): Eukaryota > Metazoa > Chordata > Actinopteri > Osmeriformes > Osmeridae > Hypomesus > Hypomesus transpacificus. The sequence continues at coordinate 8,484 of NW_025814017.1, forward strand.
TTCTGAATGAGGGGAGCGCATAGCAGCATGCTACACTGATATTTGACCCGTCAGTGCGTGTTTAGGTGTGTTTGTTTGTTTGTGTGTGTATGCATAAACAAGGACACGGGCGTCTCTGACCAGCGACTCCTCTGGGTGGTGCTAGCTGTGCTGACAGAGGGAATTTAGAAGGCTGAAGACATTTGACCCCTGTTACTCAGCCATGGAGCTCAACGCACAGGGAGGCTTCATTTCACTTCCACTGTGAACCGGAGCAAAACTGCCCTCTCCTCCTCTCACACTCCCCACACACACACACACACAAAAGCGTATCAGAAGCACCAGCCGATATCACTAAATCAACATCAAAGCTCGGTGCCATTTCCTTGAATTTCCTCCGGGATTAACAAAAGGGGAATGACTGGAATTTGGCGTGGGGTCCAACACAAAAGAGCAGCGTTGGTCCTCCCTGGTTCTCTTTGTGTAGACGCTCCTCGGAGCTACCCTCCATTCCCTGTCCGCCCGCCCGCCAGGAAGGAAGAGCACGTGTGTGCGCTCGGCCGGGGAAGGAAGCCGCCACTCGCGGGCCTGACCAAACACTGCGGAGCGCCGTGAAAACAAGACCATCAGAGGGCCTCAACCGTTTCGCTCTGTCGCTACGAAGGCCCGGCCCCGAACGCTGGAAACGGAGGCCGATTCGTTTTCCGCCGCTAGTTTGAAAATTAAACAGGAGAGTGTCATTGCAGGGCGGGCATCCTTGGGGTGGATACAGGTTCTGCGATGATTGGCTGGTGCTCTGAGGATGAGTAAATCAGTGCCGAATAGGCACAGGAGTAACAGTCCAATCAGAAGGGGCAAAACCTGTGACAGAACCTTGCAAAACTATATTGAGAACAACACAGGGCTTCTCAGTGCCATAACTCAGTGGCTGATCTATCCATCTATTTATCATCATCGGTCTATCCCTTTCATCTCGACTGTTATGGCTCAGGGCCAACTTTGAACTCTACGGTGCTCGTGTTAGAGTCGGAAAGAGAGAGCCTGGATTCTGCTCCGGGTGTGACCGAGCCAACCAGTGAGTCTTTCCCACGGGGGCTCTGCTCTGGGACATATCAGCCTCGACGTAAGAGGCAAACACACTCTGCGCCTCGAGTTCAGCTGAACGCGTTTCTGTTCCTCTTTCAGATCGCCGAGTCCACGTGGCTATTAAAGGTGTTTCGCTTCCCACCTCGGAACAGGGAGGGCGGACATTTGAGAGCCATGAACCGAATACTGCACAGTGAGATGGGGAAAAAGCCCTGAAGTGACACTGCGAGGGAAAGGTAAACTCAGACTAAGGTCCATCTGGCTTCCTTCTGGGGGCCTGATGGAGTGGAGGGACTAAGGGCCATCTGGCTTCCTTCTGGGGGCCTGATGGAGTGGAGGGACTATGTTGCGAGTGTGACATCATACCGGAACCCTACAGAGCACAGGCAGCGCTGTATCATCCGCTCCGGCAGTATAGATAGCAGCTGCCTGTTGACAGGAAATGACTCAGAGCAGGCAGGAAGTTACCCATCTGTCCAAGAGGGGCGGGGTTTGTCTGGGAGGATACACGAGTACAGTTAACGTACAGTCCTGAAAGCATGACCGTGTTTTGTAACAGCAAAGTGACTGAAGCATCCCAAATGATTTCTCAAGGTGCAAACGGTCACTTAAAAGCATTGCATGCTGATTTCGATTCAGGTTGTCTTTCTGAATACGACTTCCTTGGCACTATTTCCAGTACAACTTGTGTTGTGTTATGTGTTTATTGTATCTATGTACTGTATGTGTTTGAGAGGCTCTGAACAAACTATGGCAACACATTTCCTTGGAAAAGGACTGTAAACACAATTTTTTGGGGTCACGTGTAGTTTTGAGGCCAATGGGGCAGGTAATCCAAGGTTTAATGTTGATACATCAAGGACTCCTAGAATTGCCAGCCAGACGTGATTCTCTGCCAAAGCACTAGGGGGAAAGAGGAATGGATATACAGCAGGTTTGCCCGACTGTGAGGAAGGTTCTGGCTGCGGATCGAGTCAATAAATCTTTTCAGTTCACTCTCTCTCTTTCTCTCTCTGGCTCTCTTACCTGAGCGCGTGTATGCAGTACACCACCTTGGGCATGTTTTTGCGATCATACACGTCAGTCGTTTCGGGATAAAATATCTGAAAGTAGAAACCAGAGCGGGCATTAGTCAACCTTCTTTTTCTCAGAGCCTGCCGACGGTCTTCAATGTGCTGGAACAGAGCCGTCTCTGTCATCCTGTCTGGAAGTACATCGATAGGCCTAGCTAACTAGACAGCAGCAATGTAAAAACAATGACTCTTCTTCCCCAGCCAAAAAAATCTGACACTGAGGTCAGTGGTTGAAATCTTGACACCACAATCCCCCTGCAAGCGTTTATGTCACTTCTCCATTCTATTAAGAGTTGTCTTTAAAAATGTTGGTACTTTTGTAGTAAACTCCTGTGAAAGCTCATGCGCCCCTATGTGCACGCGCACACACACACACACACACTTACAAGCAATGACAGAACCTCGGGTCACTTAGGTGCTGAGAGCTTATCTAAGTTGTGAGAGAAAACTCGGGTTGAATTTGGGAACTCATGATGTGACATTGTTGCCCTTGGGTCTTTGCTATTCCTGATGCTTCATTTCTTATACGCCTGAGTGCAGTCAATACATGTTTTTGTGTTTTGGTTTGTGTGAAAAACGTTGACAGCAATAACATAGTCCCCATTGATTTGACAAGGTAAAGACAGGTCCCACTGCATTGCAGTAACAATTGGGTGTTGATGATTTACATTTACATTTAGTCATTTAGCAGACGCTCTTATCCAGAGCGACTTACAGTAAGTACAGGGACATTCCCCCGGAGGCGAGTAGGGTGAAGTGCCTTGCCCAAGGACACAACATCATTTGGCTCAGCCGTGAATCGAACTGGTGACCTTCAGATTACCAGCCCGATTCCCTCACCATTCAGCCACCTGACTCCCAGTCAGTGACCGTACAATGATGATTGTACGGTAGCATTTTCCCAGCCATGTTAAAATCCCGAGGGAACATCCTTTGTATTTCAGCAGCATTAGTCCGGCCAGATCCAGCCAACAGACACACACAGTCAAAGGAGCACTGGAACCAAGTGCTTTACTTACCTGGCTTGGTGAAAGTAATCAAAAACAGTGTGTGTTTTACGTTTATAAGAAAGGTGTGGCACCTTTCTTACACACGCTACTGATAAGATAATGCCAGGAAAGGACAAGGACATTCATTTCACTTGAATACAGTTGTAAAAACAACCCAACAATACATATTTATGGGTTTGTCATCCATAAGGTTAGTGGTGTGTTGGGCAACAGTGTGCGTGTGCGCGTGTGTGTGTGTGGGTGTGTGTGTGTGCATGAGCCTTACCTTGGGCAGGCCCACTGACTCCATAGCTCTGAGCCACTGGACTGTGTTGTCGGTGTGTCTGAAGTGGAGGCCTGTGCGCTGGAGGCAAACAGACGTATTAGATCCTGGCACACACCCACACACACACACAATTATCAGTAAAGTTACTCTCGCATCACGAGGGCAACTGTCAAGCTTGTTACAGTGCGGCAGCAACAGATGTGGTGGTGAAAACATTTGATGAAAATGTCATTACACTACCTACTGCCTTTTTCTTTTAGAAAGAGAGGAGAAAAATAAGTCTAATGGGGCGACAAGGCGTGCACACACACACACGCGTGTGTGCAAGTGTATTTTAACAGCTGCTGGTTGTAACTTCATGGGTCCAACACCCCGCTCCCCCACCCCCACCCCCTTTCTCTATCTCTCTCTCTCAGGAGGAGCAGTCGACAGGAAGCAGGGATGTCTGCCATGAAACGGGGGATTTACTGGCTTCCTGTCTGACACCATGGAGGTGTGGAGGAGACGAGGGGGAGGGGCAAGGGCCGAGTCTGAGGGAAAACATGCTTCGGCGAAGTGAAACAGCGTTCCCCATCGAAGCCTCGACGAGACGCGGGTTGAACCAAAAAACAAACCAAGTAGAAAAAGTAATCTCCGATTCTATACCCCTCGGCTTCAACTGCGACGCTCCAGGGAGCAGTCTCCTGCCGTGAAAAGGAGGTTTTCGAGACGCACCTTGTAGCGGGCCTGGTCTCGGTCGTAGATCCTCTTCTCGGAGACCGTCTTGGGGGCGAAGAACTTGGCCAGTTTGCCCAGGTAGACGCCGTTCCTCAGCCCCTCCTCCAGCTCTGTGGTGGGGGGCAGGTCCTCCTCCAGACACGCCTCCATCCACCTGGGGGGGGGGGGGGGGGGCAGCAGCACAGACCTCAGGACAGGTCTAGGACGGGAGGCATTTTTCTAGGGTTACAGTACCTGGGTTAGGGATCGCTCGACGTCGAGCATTGACCTTCTCTTGGGGGAGGTGCTAACACTCAGTGCTAGCTACTATCCTGTAGGTTTCTTTTCCTGCTCTGACTCTAATCCGTCACAGTTGATTTTGACAGTTTGCTGTATTGAATAGTACCTCAAAAAGGGGGGTTACATCAGTTCAAACTAAAAAGGTCACACTCCCAAACTAGACCCCCAACTTTGGACCCGATGCCCAGCTCCTTTATTTGGCTCCGAGCTAACTTTCCAGTCAATTGCAAAAGGCGGTTGCCGTGGATACGGCGGGTTCCAAACAAACAGAACCTTGGTCTGTCGATCACCTCGCAGGGCCTGAGACGAGAGAGCGGTGGCATGCAAGTGTTATCGGACGCCCACGTTGGTCCTCGGCTGGTCAATATTGGCTTCGCTGTACCTGTGCTGTACAAAACAGCATGACATCTCGATCTCGTATCTGGATCTCGTATTATGAGGTTGTGGTCGACGGGTTAAACTGCTTTATGGCAGTTCCATAATCTATGAATTAATTTTCCTTTTTTTTATATTGTTTATGCGTTCATATCCAATTCAACAATCCTAAGAAGGTGAATGAAGAACACCCAACACCTAACAATTCACCTAGCACCTAACCCTCCAGAAAGTCTGCTTGACTAACAGGGGTGAGGGCAGGGCCTAGGCATAATGTGGCTGCCCAGTGGGCCACTGGGCTGGCTACTGAAGAGAAAGCACGTTCAACGGTTGGATTGTGGTGTATGCTGCGAATGTTGTGAACAAAAGCCATGAATTATTGTCAACCGTGTCCATGACTGTATGCATCGTCCTTCCTGTTGCCTTGCAGTGCTGAAGGATTAGGCCAGCGTGCACGAGCGTGTGTGTATGGGTGTGTGTGTGTGTGTAGAGGGGGGGGGGGGGTCAAGTGGCTGAGTTTGTCCTCTGGGACTACAGTACAAGGCCAACTTACACACCTGGTACACAGGGAACATTCACATTCACACAAGACTTGCAGAGGACAGGGACTAGCTAACTAGCTAGGCTAGCTTCTGAGTAAAGAAAGACCGACACAGAGAGAAGCGTTTGAGCAGTTAATAAGACACCGGGGGTTTCTTATTTGGAGGACTAAGTGGCTGTGTTTGTTTCCAGGCCTAATGATTCACACGGGCGCTATGACGACTGAAGCGAAAGCCCTCAGATTTAGCACCAGTTTCACACCGTATGGCGGGAGCCGGCACCCGCGTCCTGGTGTAATGCATTTCTCACTGCGTTTCATCAAGTCAAACGGTGACTTGATTAACACGGGACGAATGATCCAACACAGGGACGACTCAACCATACGACCATCGGCAGACACAGGATCAGGGTAGGGAATGTCCTTGTACGTCTGGACATTCCTTCTGCCTGGTGGTCAAAAGGTCTATTGACTACTAGCCTAGTTCACAGTAGCCTGGTCAACAAGTTATGCGTTTGTACGCCATTTTTTCCCTGCTTTATGGAGTTTCCCTCTCTGAGCAGTAGGAAGGGCATGTTGGCCTCACGTTTCCTTACCATGCGACTTTCAATCCACTTGTTCTTCATCTCTTTCATGGAGGGGGGGGGGGGGGGGTGACCTTCGGTGACCTTCCCTCCTGTGAGAGTGTCATGCTCCTGTCTAAACACACCCCACACACACACCCTTGTTTGTGCTAATAAGAGATCTGTGGAGGATGGGGGGGGGGGGGGCACAGCAGACGTGACACTGTCTAAACATGCACAGCAGACGTGACACTGTCTAAACATGCATCGTCATGCTCCAACAATCAACTAACACACCCACACAACACACACCGTCCCCTCCATCAACACAAACCCATTTGGTTCCTCAAATGAGCCGGTAGGCTAACCACAACAAACGGCGAAGGAGAGCCGGTAATGTCAGGTCAGGTCTTCACACCGGTCTCTGCTACACTTCACCGCCATGGGTTTGTTGTGGTTGATGTCATTCTCTTTTCTTTCTGCATTGTCACAATGACTCTCACCTCGCTGCTCTGGCCCAAGATGTTGGCTTCTGCTCTACTATCAAAAGGCCAGAGGAACGACATGAAACATGGACGGATCGGGAGCTCCCTCCTGTCCTCAGCCCTGGTCCTCCACACAGCCTGCAGAAGAACTGCGGGCACGGTGGGGACCAATGGGATTTCTTGACTTCCCTCTGACGTCGTGGTGGGATTCAGCCTCGTGGACAAAAGGCTGGGTATAGCAGCCAACTGTGTTGCTGCAGGCATTTAGGGGGCTTGTGACATTGAAAGGAACATGCGAGCAGGATGACCAAGACAGAAAAGATGGGAGGGCGGGAAGCAATATTTATGGGGGAGGTGACAAGAATAACCGTGCCTCTTAACCCAGGCAAACAAATGAAAGAAAACAAAAGAAAAGAAACTGGAAAATGACGTTTAGAACCAAACACATGCAGGTCTGTTTTGGCTGAATCAGGACTTTGTAGGACAGCTACCGGGATCAGCTAGACACAGTGAAATCTGATCCCAAACGGCCTACATGATATGCATGGCCAGTCAGTCCCCAAGGAAATCAACAGTTACCTTGTGATTCAGGAACTAAGTGAAAAAAGCCCAGGGCTTTGGGTCTTTTTCCATGTTTATGTATCCAGCTCCCGTCACGCAGAGTTGTCAAGCCTTCACAAATCTCAAATGTGGTCTTCACAAATCTCAAATGAGGGTCTTAAAGTAAACGGTATCGGTGCCGTCTAGCGAAGGACAAAGGTTCTTCGGGAGAGTAGAGCGTTTGTGTCCCCGAGTTCCTCGGGTGTGTCGGGCGGACGCGCTTGAGCGCTGACGCGATGTGACGTTAATCGGAGGCCCTGGAAGCGGGCCGCCGACACCGTCTGAGAACAGGAGAGCCCCCAACCAGTCTGGAGCTCGCCAAAGGATGACTAAACCAGGACTCTGAATAGGGAGTTTGTGAGTGGGGAGGTTGTGAATGTGTAGGAGTTTGAAGGGTGAGGTAAGCGGAATGCCGTCACAGTGCCTGCCTGATGACCCTGAACCCTTTAGGGTGAACTGGCCGGTCGGACACAAGAGGGAGAACACCCACATGCCTGCTTTGGAAACAGCTGATGTAGCAAAAGGAGAGAAAGTGGATGGGGTCTTAGATGGGCAGTAAGCGAAAGAGGGAGGCAAAGAAAGAGAACAGAAGCGGTTGAGAAAAGAGGGTGAGGACAGGGGAGGACAGGAAATAACACCCCGACAGCTCCAAGTGGGTCTCTCTCTGAAGGTCCACTTCCTGCAGTTGAACAATGTGGCAGGGTTGCAACAGTCTGATGGTCCACAACCACCGCAGCCCTGTTTACAGCACCCCCCCCCCCCCCCTGCCAGGCCTTCCTGTCATTGTCAAACCTTGAGCCAGGCCAAACCATTATGTGGGCCACAGGGAAGCTGGAAATGTCAGTCCCACACCAGCACTGTATTAAGAAACATGTTACACTGTTTAGCAGAGTGCCACTAGAGGCTGTTAATTACTCCAATCCGGAAAACCCGGGTCCTGTTGTGAGATTTTGAACGATTAGCAAGGCTGCTTAGTGGCAATCACAGTTTTATAATGGCAATCTGATTCAACTACCTAAAGCAGGAAATCGTTGCATGATAGAGAACCGTGTCAAAAGAAACTGGTGAAAAATAAATCAATGGGAAAAACAGAACATGATTCCCTATCTGAAAAGAAAAAAAACTGACTGTTTACTCAACGCTGCAGGTACAAAGTCTCCAAAGTTAAAACCACAGACCGTGTGTGTGTGTGTGAGTGAGTGAGTGAGTGAGTGAGTGAGTGAGTGAGTGAGTGAGTGAGTGAGTGAGAGAGAGAGAGAGAGAGAGAGAGAGAGAGAGAGTAACTGATGGGTGTGTGTGTGTCGTCTAAATGACGGGTAAAAGTCTGCATCAGTGGTGGCACTCGCCATGCGGCTACCAGCATCCCCCGTCGCTGCACTGAGACACGCAACCCCTGTGGTCGCCTCAGCCAGCACACTGCCTTCAGTCAGCCTCTGCAGTCAGAACAGTGAACCGGGGTCGTGTGAGGAGCAGATTACCACCAGTCCCAGACGTACAATCATGGAGAACATCCAATGTAAAAAGGCAAAAAGACATTTGCGTTCCTCCAACATTGTGAAGCGGTTTCTCTCGAGGTGTACTCTAACATGCCCTTTACCAGGGACACTTCCTGACTTTTGACTCTGAGAGCAGAGCGGGGTTAGGCTGTGTGGGTCCTTATCCTATGCCCTCTCTCGGAATTAGTCTTATTAGTAGCTAGCGCTGTAATCTAGAGCTGTAATCTTAATCCCAGATGACAGGCTTCCCAGAATAGAGGCTCGGCCACAGGCTGAGGAGAAACGGGAAGTTGAGTTGTACTAGGAGGAAACAACACAGGAAGTGAGGTGTGTGTATGTGTGTGTTTGGTATGTGTGGGGGAGGGTCGGTGGCCATTGTGTGTACTGGTAAGGGGTTGAAAACATGGTCGGTATGAGGTTAACCAGGAGCTAAAAGGGGTTCACCACATTGACTTGACTCATGACTTTCTGAGGCAACTTCCTATAGCACTCGCAGTATCGTCGGAGAGATGCAACTATCACACAGGCCGCTGTGAATTGCGAAAAAGACTATCTGATCGGAAACAAGGCGCCATGGAGTGAATCCACTAGAACTGCCTCGCAAATAATGCATGGTGTGACACTGTTCTGTGAAGCATAGCCTTGACGGTTATACAGTCTCCGGGTCGTAAAACTACAGACATGGTCTTTTAACAGAGTAAAGTCCAAACTGGTCAGTGGAGAAAAGCTAACTTAATGGCTTTTAGCTGCGGAGGGATCGGAGATGTAGAGGCATGCGAGATCTCGGTGAACTTTGACCTCGCCACCCACCGCGCCCCTACTTCCCCAGGGAGGGAACCATGGTGACAGATAGAGCACGCTCGCTAGATGAGGTTTGCGATTACTCGTTGGTGCATGAAAGCTGCAGAAAGGGGTGGGGCAGTCCCAGAGACACCGCGCCAAAACGGGCCACACTTCCTGTCAGGTGACGCGGCGCATTCGTGGGGACAACAGGACGTGGCAACGGGTGAGCATAAGGACTCAAAGTGAAAGCAGAGAAGTTTCAAGCTCGCAGCCTGAAACAAAACCGCGAATCCGTTTGAAAAACTGGTTCAGCGCGGTAATGTCGGCCCGACACGTTTCCCCCCAAACTCACAGACCTATCCATCATTCTCATCCAGCTTCTCTTCCCCTCCCATCTCATCCTCCACACACACACACAGGGAACCCCCCCCCCCCTAAAACCTTCCCCTTCCTCCCCGCCCTGTGTGGTGTAGCCCAGCCTTACCGCTTGGCCTCCTCCAGGTGACACAGGTACTCGTAGGCGATGTTCTGCCGGCGCCTTTCGTCCATCTCCTCGGCCGAGAGCCTCTCGTCATCCTGGATGGCTGGCGGGGAGAAAGGAAAGCAAGCATGGGAACCAGGCGAATGACTGTCAAAGAGTTCGGATGGATCGCAGGAGATGGGTTTTAACTGGTTAGCGTCAACAATGCTGTGGTCTGATTGGGCGGATGCGGGGACCGTCGGGCAATCGGACGACTGTGGCGCGGACTGTGGCTCAACGCGTTCCAAACATAACAGAAGGGAGGGATGTCTTCATAGGGGGTCATGTTGGTTTCGGCTGAACTATCTCAAAGGTTAAAGCTGAGCAGATGCTCAGTAATGCGTCTGTGGACGCACGTTCAACGTTCCCCAGCACTTTTGAACATTATGGATGTATTGGAAAGTGTCCCTGTGATATGGGACCACGCAAAACCACTTTCTAACTTCCTCCCAAACAAACCAGTCTCAAACTCTGGGGGTCTATCCTTCTGTATTTGACTCCCCTAGCCCTGGGTGAAGGTGCAGAGTACGTCGACATCTCAGCGCTAGGGGTCGGCCCGTATCGGTCGATGCTGCATGGGAAAGAAATCTGGTTCCCCGTCTCACGAGTGACTTCTGCAGAGTTGACCTTTTACAAGATGACTAATGAGGTTCATTCCCCCTGGCTCTCCACCACCCCCTTAATCCAATTAGATCCCTTCATTTCTGGCTGAGTGGAGCCCTAGTCCTGGTTTTGGTACAGCCCCAGGAGTTGAATCCAGCATACCTTGAGGCCGAGTGGCAGTGTGTAATGTATGTTGGGGTCCAGGTCTGTGAGTTAATGAACAAACATCAACATTTTTCGAGGCTTCCAAGTGAGCTTACAGATCATTATCAGCAATGAAGAGCTAAACTATAGACTGATTGATCAGCACAAGCCTCGGTGATTGGAGCGCGGGTGAAGCTATAGGCTCCTGTTATTCCCTCACTAGTCTAGACTATATTGACTTCAAGATTAGCTCTTAGGACAGCAGGGCTGTTAGACACAGCTCTTTCCGTGAAGGTCCACTTCGCTACGTGATAAAGACAAGATTCTTACTGACACGGTGCCTCACTGTTCAACGGGCGGAACCTTCATCCACTTCCCTGGTGTGCCGAGTCGCCTGTTTACCCTCTGGCCAGCCATGCCAGGCTAACAAATCCCCGCAGACTTAATTAAGGCACATCAGTTCCATCATATGAGAGTCAGGGACTCTGTGGCCAACTCCAGTGACCCACGCTCACTGGAAGGGTACAACCAGGGCGACATGCAGGAAGCGCTGACAGCAGCAATATAACAGACGCCACCACGACTCTACTTCTCGCCAGGTATTATGGCTGGACATGATGTAGGCTAGGCCTTAAGGTCTCAAAGACTCACTGCCACACACACAGCACGACACACATGTTCTGTGACAGGCAGAGTCCACGATACACACATAAACACTGAGCCTGACACACAAACACACATTTCCTCACACACACACACACACACATACAGTACATAATACCCGAGCCTCACACATAGTCCCTGACACACACATGCATAGTTACTGACACACACATGCTTAATCCCTGACAAACACAAAAGACACAGTCCAGGACGCACACGCATAAAACAGTCTCTGACACACACATGATCCCTGACACACACAGACATAGTCCCTGAAAAACACACACACACACACAGTTCCAGACACATAGACACTCAGGGCTCTCCGCTCCCAGGCTGTGTGTCCGTCAGCCTGAAGGCCGCTGGCCCAGCTGTGTGACCGAGGAGGACGTGACTGTGTAAACACTCACCCCCGAGGCGTGGGATCCCCAGCACAGCCATTGGACACACTCCACACTACCAAACAGACACGTACTTCTTGAAAGGCCCGCACAGCCAGAGCTGTGGACGAGGCTCTATATTTAATCTGGTGGACTAGCTGTCAGAGCATGGCTGAATGTGATTTGTGAGCTCCGTGTTGACGTGGTCCTTTGTTTGGGGGATGCATTGGAGTGAACCCTAGGCTACAGGGAGCAACAAATCAAGTTAAACTATGCAAATGTCTAATGAAGGACTCCATAACCTAAGGTTGCCCTAGCATAATTAGGTTTGCAGTTTAAATGTTTTAGGGAAGGGATCAACCTTAGCGTTGCTCTACTCCCTGGTAAGGAGGTTTAGGGTGGATAAGGCCAGCATTGACTCTCATTGGAGTTTTAAAAGCGCTTATCAGCACCATAAGACAACCCTGCCAATAACAAACAATCCATTTCCAATGTATTAAACAGACACACACCAATACCTAGGTCCCATGGAGAAAGGCAGGCTTCATGTTAAACCAGTAAACACGTTCTCTCACTCTGACAAGGTTGAGAAATGTGGAAATGTACACTTTGGATCCAAATTCATCTCTTTGTCAAACAATACCATACTGCTGAAGTAGCTAAAGGCAATCGATTGATTATAGACTGCACTTTGAAAGCACACCATTGCAATTCAAGACATTTTAACGATATATTGACTCAAATTCCTGGGATAGCTCATGCTGAAGTCAGGTGTGCTTTTCTTAACGAAGGTTATAGACAAAGTTAATGGTTAACATCACAGAAGGGTTCGTTGATCTGTCAACTATGTGAAACAGTAGACTGTCACACGGCACTCGACAGGCAGAAAGGTAATAAATATGTATTTCTTGAAAGCAAATGTGTAGCCTAATCAATTTGGCTATGGGCCAATCATCTATTTTAACATCCGTGTTAGTGTTATATTCTAGCATAATCCACGGAGACCTCAACACACAATGAAATCATCCTGAGATGCGATGTCAGTTTAAGAATTTTTAGAAGCCGTAACATTGATAATTATGTAGGCCTTCTAGTATGGAAGATGCTTGAACACCTGTGGCTGGTTTGACATTCCGCTACACACTGTGCGCCTTGTTTGTTACCTGCGCTTCCTAACAGACTACGTCTATTTGCCGTACAATATATGAAACATACAGACAGCCTACCATGTTTGGTACTTACATCCATAATGTGGCTTGAGAGAATTTGCGTTGTCTTCATAGTACATCCTGGCTTGGTTGAACTAAAGCTATGTCCTAATGAGAATCGCAACTAACTTAGCAGCAAACCATATGCGTGCGCGTTTAGTATAATATGTTTAGCTAAATTTAAAGAAAGCGTCCGAAACGAGGTTAGAAAATAACTTTTTAAAGTTAATGTTCGACCGAAAGCACCATATGTCTCATGTCAATGGCAAAGCATATGCCACCTTATCTCGACTCATGACGGAAAACGTCCTCTTGTCAACTTGCTCGAGTCTATGTACTGGATCTGTCACTGTGCGCTGCGCTCTGATCAGGAACAACAGAACCATTATCAACCCTTACACCACCTGGTGGTCACCTCACCTGGTACAGTGAACCAAATCAATGGGCATCTTGAAGAGGGAGAGGAGATTGTGTCAGATGCAAGTTATAGGTTGTAAATGTAATAGTACATTTTGTGTCTACTAATAGTAGACGTATACGTTTATAGGAACCAAAGATAGGCCGACTAACAACTTCGCCTGGACTAGATAAGACACATCTGCTGCCCCACAATGCAGTGTCTTGATATTGGTACTGATTCATATTTTTTGTTGGAGCCTTTGGAAAACCTATGGTCCCTAAATGTAAGTAGGCCTATTAACTACAGGTGCGGTATTGACAGGGCATTATGTCATTGATGGTTTGGTTTAGGCTACAGTTCTGCCGCGGCATCACTATTGAAATAATCGGGAGGGTACTGGTCAGTGGGTCAGTAGAGCATTTGATAGACGTTTGCACATCAAGGTCGATTAAATTCAGGAATTATTTTGAATAGCCTGAGTTATAAATTTTAATTTTTCACTTTCATATTTTCACATAGTTTCACACTTCATGTTTTCAGATTCCCCCCCAAAATTGACGCCTCCAATTTATTTTATTTTTTTCATTGTTTTTTATTTGTTTTCCAGTTTTTTTCCCAGTCTCAGTTGTTTTTGGCTAATTGACACTAGGTGGCAGTAATAGGCTTTAACATTCTTGTGTCCCTCTTATTTCGTCCGCTACCAGTCCCACAACCGAAACTCAAAAAACTGGAATCTGGGTGCGCTGGACAATTTTTTGTTATTGAAGTAGCCTACACAACAGTTTTGTTTCCCTTGGATATGCCGTCCGTAAAGGATTTACTATTGAGTTACGATGTCATTAATGAACAGAGAACGTTCTCGGAGGGGGATTGTATAACAGGGAGAGTCACTTTACAATTAGCAAAAGAGACCAAGATTCAAAGCCTTTGTATTAAAGCTAAATGTGATGCAAATGTACGTTGGACAGAAAAACGTAATGATAAAACCCACAGCTATACTTCGCACGAACGATTTTATAAGCTTAAAGATTTCATGATTCAAGAAACTTCGAATGGTAAGGACAATATCTGTTGACGCAATCAACCATATGAGGGCGTATCTTGGGTTTTGCCATACATAGCCTGTGCAGTAAATATGCTGGAAATGTAATCTATTTCTATAAAATACAATTGTCCGTGTAAATAAACAGTATTAAAATAACTGAGAATGTGTGAAAGTTTACCACTGGTAGCCAAGCAAAGAGTATATAAGACTTTGTATAGTTAGTATGTCTTAATTCCTATGCCAATAGATTTCGAAGTCGGATCGGAACTAGTAGGTTAGGCGAAGCCAAATAGGATGCCATGGGTAGTTTGGGTGTGTGTTAGTTCTTTTCACAGCCAATACAACAACATTGAGCCTCTGCTAAGTTTTAATACGAAACTATCAAGTCAAATATGTAGCATACTATCGGATGTAAGCTATTTACCTCGACAGTGACCGGAAAAAGAAAACAGGTGTTAAATCCGGGCAAACGGAATAAGCGAGGGGTCATCATCATGCAGCAAGAATCAGTGGGCCTATTTGTCTATTCGTCATGAGGATAAGCTTGTTGGAATTCAGTCTATTACTTACTGTCAAGCAAATCATGCAATGCCTGCAATATATTTCCTCATAACGTTTGTTTCACAGAGAATGTGCTTCCACGTGGAGCTCATGTCTTTCCGTTCAGCCTCCGAATACCCATGGGGTGAGTAGAAAAGTGAGAAGGGATCAGGACAATTGTCACTGACAGTGATCATAACTATCATCACATTAATCTCAACCTGATTGGAGGCATTTACACTTGTTTTCCTTAAACCTTGAACGACTTACAACAACTGTCACCGTTTTGATATTATTTTTAACAGAAGCATACCATCATCCTTCCGAGGTCGCCATGGGAAGGTAGTACACATGCTAGAAACTGTACTGAGCAGAAGTTGGAAGATGGACCGCACAGAAACTCAGGAATTAAACTTTGTCTCCAAGTCTAACATGAATTATACTGGCCCACTCATGGTATGTACATTATAGTCCTATTAATAACCCCAACGTGTCTTTAAATACACAAAACATATGTTGTGTGTTTAGATCATTATTCTATAAAGATGAGTGGATCTTTGAACTGTAGTACTTTCTGTAAATTGTAAATAGTCTTACTAATAATGTTGTCCATGCACACCTCCTGAAGTCTCCTCAGGTTCTTGCAATAGAAAAGGACTTCACCTTCTCCTCAGGAAAAATCAACATGGACGTCCATATCGAAAAGATGGGTTTTAAACTAGGTAACGCATTCCACATATCCAGAGTTTACATTGAACTCTTGTTATTATTTATTTGCATGGGCCATGCAAATAGAATGCGGACACAGTTCCATCACGGATATGTACCAACATCCACTAAAATGACATACAGACTTGTATTTCACATGTCCCAGATCATCAATTCATTCAAATGATTCCTTTGCTGCAGGTGAAGTGGTGCATGTCCGTGCCAACATTGACAACTCTTCTTCAAAAGAACTTACACCCAAATTCAGCCTGACTCAGACAGTGGTGTTCAAGGCTCAAAGCTCCAGAAATGTTAATAAGAATACAATCTTTAAAGCGGTTGGGGACTGCATCTCCGGAAACACCCAACAGACTGTTAATGTGGCTTTGAAGATTCCTGCTGACCAAACTCTGACCATTCTAAATTGTAGCAACATCACAGTAGAGTACAAGCTAAAAGTAAGTTGCACTTAATGGTGGGGGTCTTTAGGAGTTCATTTCCATGATCCATATATCAATATATATCAGAGAACTCATACAAAGATAACTAATGTACTGTATTTTTGTGTTTGTTTCGATTTGGTTTATAGGTGTATTTGGATATCAGTTTTCACCGAGATCCTGAGGTGAAGTTTCCCATGGTTCTCATACCTGTTGACTACCAAGCTAACATGGGTGGAGCAATGGGATCCAACCCATCTATGGTCCCAATCTACAGTGACTTCTCCACCCTTGCTCAATTTGGACCACCCCCTCAACCACAACAATCCCCGTACCCATTGGCCCCCACATCTCATTCACCACGTAAAGTCATTCATCCACCCCCTGCCCCCATGTATAACCCTACCCCGTATGGTCCAGTGTACAACCCTACCCCAACTGCCCCCATGTATAACCCTACCCCAACCGCCCCCATGTTCAACCCCACCCCAACTGCCCCCATGTTCAACCCCACCCCAACTGCACCCATGTACAACTCAACCCCAACTGCCCCCATGTTCAACCCCACCCCAACTGCCCCCATGTACAACTCCACCCCAACTGCCCCCATGTACAACTCAACCCCAACTGCCCCCATGTTCAACCCCACCCCAACTGCCCCCATGTTCAACCCTACCCCAACTGGCCCCCTGTACTCTTCCCCGTATGAGGCTTCAAATCTGGAGCTACCCCCTTCTTATTCCTCCCTGTTCACTCCGTCTACACCTCAGTCAGATCCCCCGAGCTACAGTGATGCCAAATAGACTTCTGAACCACCTCAAATGTGTCCAACACACACATCAGTGTTGTGACTGTTAAGCAGATGTGTATGTGTCGATTTCAACAGATGTCATAAAGAAGTTACATTCTAAATATGCCTTGCTGGAAAGCTTGCCATCTAACCCATAGAGTCAAATAGCTGCAATTGGCACATTGGTATTGGCATCATTTGGTTAATGTTAATACCCTGGTCAGTTTCCCATCTTCCTTTAAACATAGGGGAATAGTTTGGGTTGTTTGGCCAATATTAAAACCCCCACACTAATTAGAAGTTACATTCTAAATATGCCTTACTGAAGAGCTTGCCATTGGCCAGTAGAATGTGCAGCAGCTTTGCAGTTTACTGGCTTCACTGGGTACTGTACAGTCTGTGTCAAATGTGTTAACAATACTAACAGGTAAAAACATTTCAAATATTTATTTTATTTACTAACAAAAGTCTACCTTCAATCTTAGTAGACAAAACAAAACAAAAAAAAGATGTGTTGCACTGCAGTCAAACAAAATCAAGTCATGGGCTACATTGTTATATTTCACTGATATGTGCCTTAGCTGTACAACATATCTGACATGGTAGTGTAGCATGGAAGGAAACATGACCGATGATGTACAACTGTTCAATATCACCCATTTCCAGGGGATCATGTTGCATGTGCGTTTGTATGTAAATACAATTTTACAATGCAAAGAGAAAGGCAGCTGATAAATATTAGTCCCCACCCACACTGTGTGATGGTGTCTGAATGTCTCAGTGTACGCATACAGTTTCATTTCAGCTACCAAAAGAACATCAGTGGGCTTTTGTGTGGTCATCTGTGACCTTGTTTGTAAAAACGTCTGTCCATATTGTTTGGATCATTGTAATCTTTATTATAATAATAAATTAAAAAACGTAGGCCTGTATATGCCTCGTGAGATTTTTTTGCCTTACACCCACTGAGAAAAACATCACGTGAAAGACCGAGCTCCTAAAACTGTCACATTCTTCTCCTTTTGGTGGGTGTCTGTTTTTCACATTCAGATGGAAGCGCTGTGTTTTCCCCCTCTTAACAGATTTATGTACTTCAGATCTCATCAGTATTCCATGTAGAGGGAGCACTACTCTTCTCTTTGTTCGACATAGACATTCGGTCCACAAACAACCCATGACCTAGATGGGCCTGTTGTGGTGTGATGGTTTGAAGCCATGTGTAGCTGCCCCCCACGAAGCCAGTCATCTGCAAGGATCTCGTTGTACTAGGAATGGTTTCCGGACTACACATAAATTATCAAGCCCAATTAAACATTCTGAAGCAGTTGCATGGTTGTCTTTTATCGTTAGGAATTGATTGTCTATCCCATTTGCATTTAAATCTAGCTCACATATTGGAGGATAGGATGGGGTATGGTATGCATAGTTTTGTTCACACGCCCACTTGTGCAGTAAAAGAGACAGGTTGCCAAGAGACCACAGACTCCTGCTAGTACGACCATGGGGAACAGGTTGCAGAATTTCCCACTCACTCTTTTTCTATTCGTTGTTTTACACGGTAAGAACTTTTTGCTGATGTAGTGTTGTTAAGCTATTTCGTCTTATCAGATACTTAATCGTCTGTTTCAGAAATATAGCACTAACTTTTGTAACTTTAAACTGCTGCTTTAGCTGGTTAGAGTAGCTATTCGGGCTAGCTAACTAGCCAGCATTGGACCTTTAGCGAAACATGAATCCAATCCCCCCCTCTGACTGTCTGTTATCATTGTGAAGAATATTTACATCCCAAGCTACTGTAGCTAGCTAGCCAGCCAGCCAACTTGCCTAAATGAGCTAATAAGACCAAACTAAAAGGTAGATAACATCTAGCCAACTTTCGAAGTATCTTTATGTAACTGAAAAAAGGCAAGCTAACTAGCCTTGTTTCTGAAAAACTTATATTCAAGTTCTATTCCTAACTCCTCATTACATTACATTTAGTCATTTAGCAGACGCTCTTATCCAGAGCGACTTACAGTGAGTACAGGGACATTCCCCCCGAGGCAAGTAGGGTGAAGTGCCTTGCCCAAGGACACAACGTCATATAGCACGGCGAAGAATCGATCCAGCATAATGCCACCCTCTCTCCTGCTACAGGAGTGACTGGCTTCAGCATCAGAAACGAGCTGCTGGGCAAGTGTATGCAGGTCCAGGATGGTCGTCCCCGAGGTGGCAGAGTCGTTCTGGAGGAGTGTAGCCCAGACTCCCCCCTTCAGGAGTGGCAGTGGCTCCCAGAGACCCAAGCCCTCAGCAGTGTCTACACCGGGGGCTGTCTGACCGCCCTGCGGGTCCAGCAGCACGAGAGTGTCCGACTGCAAGGCTGCAGATCTGGGGTCTCTTCCGGGGTGGATGCGGGGGTCGCTGGTGGGGAGAAAGAGGAAGAAGACAAGGATGTTCAGTCGTGGACGTGCACCAGAAAGGGCCATCTTGCGGTCCAGGGGCTCCACTTGAGTGTGAGGCAGGACTCAAGCAAGATCTTTCTCTCCAAAGAACGAGGACAGGTCAGCAAGTGGAGCTTCGCGGGAAACGGCACAGGGTGCGTTGAGAGGGGCGACGGACATCGCCACCACCCTCACCATCGTCATCCTGTGGGGTCCTCGCTTATTGAGCGCTCTCTGAGTCTTTCTACTTCATCCAACCAGTCCCAGCCAGGTAATCACCTTTGTCTAGGGTCCCTGTGACCACATTTTGAAAGCATGAACATTGTAGTCCATGTGAAATGAACTGAACAAAGTCAAAGTTTGTAATGTGCACACATAAACAACAGTTGTGCATACTCCCATGTTTTTCCCAATATAAGCTTTCCTGTCTGTTTCCTGTGCCAGGGGGAACTGACCAGAACACCACAGACCCATGGTTGGAGCGGTTGCCGCGGCCACAGAGCACAGCGGTGTCTGAGGAGCCCTCCATAATGTACTTCAGTATGGACTATGGTAAACTGGGAATCTTAGACTGTTACGGGTTATTTATCTTGGCCTACCATTATTGAATACCACTGGTTTTAGGAATGTGGACCAGATGTTGAATTAAGGAGAAGAACATCGGTGCCTGTCTTTCTCTGCCTCCGTCACAAGGTGGCGGCAGGGTCACAGCAAACACAAGCAAAGCTAAGAGTTTGTGTCGTGGGGGGGGGGGGGTGCTCACGTCAGACGACAACATGTGTGTGCGCGTGTGTGTGGTCCACAGGGATGGGCTGGAAGGTGACGATGCTCGTGCTGAGCTCCTTGGCCCTGGTGCTGGGAGCGGCGATCCTCATAGTCAACGTCCACCACAACAGGTGAGAGAGCACGCACACCGCCCCTCGACCCGAGAGAAAACTCCCCGAGGTTCACTCGGCAGGTTCGCGCCAGGGCCCGCAAGGAGAACACTCGAGAGGGCACTCTTCATGGTGCTGTGTGTTCCCCCCATGTCCCCAGGAGGAAGAAGGTGGTGTGCGTGTTAAAGTCGTACGCTCCCGCGGGCGAACTCAGTCCGCCAGGGTCGCCCGCGCCCGGCGAGAGGGCCCCCCTCACCAAGAACGCCCTCCGCCCCCCTCGCTCTCCCGCGCCGCAGCGCGGCGAGATCCTCATCGAATGGAAGGATGGCACCGTCACTCCCCTGTTTGAGAGCTGCCTCGTCGAGTGAGGCCGTGCGTGCGTTTGCGTGTGTGTTCGTGCGTCCCTGTGTGCGATGGACAGGCGGGGAAAGAGCCATGGAACGAGAACGAAAGATTAGGAACCCGAGAACGCCTCCTTACATGGCACAGACGACTCCCTCCGCATTTCATCACTTAATACTAAAAAGCATGTGAAGGTTTGGTCGATCGTATCAGATCTCCAGCAGGCATGCGTTTCACCCAGCGTAACCCCGATGGAATTTCAGCAATGCCCGTAGGCAAGCTCCCTCTGAAGGGTCTTGCCAGGCCGAGATGAAAGCTTTCAAAGTGGGGGCCAGAGAATACTGACGGACCTGAGAGAGTTACAGTGAACCACACAACCCAGATGGGCTGCATTAGCTTCACCTTGAAGCTACTGAGACCCGCAGCCAAGGGCTCTGCTGTCCAGGACCCCCAAAAATGTGGATGCCGAATTGGTAAACCATCAAAAGGCAGCGATAACAGTGCAGGCAGTACACCGGAGATGTGCGTCAGTTCTGTGTGTGGAGACGGGATGGCGTTGGTGTTAGGCTAATGTTGTCTTCAGAGACGCTTAGTTATGTTAATGTTACTCAAGAATGCAGCTTTTGAAGCCTTTTTGGCTCAAATGGAAGCTTTTGAAATAAATAACTTACTAATGACTTGCATATCATAGGAAATGCTGATCAACTGAGGAATCTATTGTAATTGATGAATACTCAATGCACTTTCTTACTAATAATGTAGATTTGTTGTCGATAGAGTTTACAGTGTTTTTTAAAAAACTCATGCTTTGTTAACAGTTATAATTATTGTTGTTGTTATTAGTTATTTTCATCATCCACCTTGAGAAGCATACGATGTTGCAAAAACTTCAATAAACTAAGTAGTGTGCATGAAGTGCTTTTGTGTATTTTGGCCACTGTGCGTAAATCGCTGTTCTATCACATGACTTCTCTATATCAGGTTAGTTCCAGTTAGAGTGGTGCAGCTTTTACCGGCATTCTCGTAGTGGAGCATTAGGAAAAGAAGGGATATGTAATCCCCCCCCAAAAAGCTTGTGAGAAAAGTCTTAAAAGAGCTGTAGGTTATGGACATAGTCAGGCTGAGGATGAGGTTTAATGAACCGGATATTTTCCAACGGCACATAAGCTCTCTGCGGGAGGTGTATGTTTACAGTTGAGTTTGAGGGAGCAGGAAGTAATGTACAGACGATTTCCTGTTTTATGTCTCAGCTTAATACATACCCTAAGGGTGTCCAGATCTAAAGATGTACTGTACAACGTGTAGACTGTATAACAGGACACAAGTGGTAAATAGCGTTTGCTCTATATTCGCGTTTACTAGCCATCTATAAAACTTTCTCTGGCCAGCTTCCCCTTTGACTCATGCTGTGAATGTGGGTGTATTCAGGAAGGCTGTACGGGTTGGCAGGTCATAAAACATCACCGGGGATACCAACACACCAGCTCCCCTCTCCATGACAACCACTCTTACCGTGTGTTCATGCTCAGTTCGTTTTATGTGGCGTGCTTGATTTGCAGAAAGGCCACATTTTCAGGAAGGCCTATACGCTAAACCTTGGTTCTTTGAACGTTGCAATTACATTTAAAGTTCCTGTAAAGCAGAACTGAAAATGAGTTTTAAGTTCATCACAACACAGAAGAATGTGTTGTTAACTACCCATCCGAGTTTGAATGAAAGAAAGCACTGTAGTATGTTAATCGTGAGAAAATCAGCAGTCTTCTCTGCTTGATACTGGGGGGGGCGTGTCGCCTGAAGGAGCTGAAGCTCCGCCCCCTCGAATTTATTGACTTTAGCAACAACAGCAACAACAAGCTAAATCAATTGCAGATATCAGAATAGACTTAACTGCCGTCTCTGAGTGTTTTATGTGTTAATGACTTCGTCTTTGCATCGTACCAGCTGAGTAACAAAATGCAGGTTATATAAACATTCTGTGACGTAGATAGGTGGCTGTGACGTAGATAGGTTGGGTTTTTCCCCGCCTAAACAAAACCTGAGCTGAAAACGAGTGAGTAACTGTTCAACGGTCTTACTCCACATTTCAGTGCGACAAAGTTTTGGAGCTTTCCACATGCTTTCAGCAACTCATTTCACAAGTATTTCCCTGTATCACCTCCAGTAAGACGGTTCATTGTCATTTGGACTTGTCAAGGTTGTCAGAGGTTAGGCGATGATGATGTTTTTGTGTCACTCCCAGCACACACCCAGTGTTTTCAATTGTGTTACAGTGATTGTCATAGTGAGAGGTGTGTCCTGGGCATGTGAATAAGGGGTGTGTGTGTGTGTGTGTGTGTGTGTGCGTGTGGTGAAACTCTGGGGTATGGGGAGGGATTCGTTCCGTGTGATGTATAGGATATACAAAGCTAGCAATTACCAGCTTTGTGCAAAAGGTGAGCGTGCATCATAGGTTTCCTATTGAGTAAGTGTTAGAGGAACAAGTTCATCCTAATACCCATTCTACCATACCATTTAGTGTGCCAGAAAAATATTTTGCATATCCAAATATATTGTGTGTGAAATGCAATATGTCCCCAAAAATACCAGGAAGTCCTTTTGCATCCATCAAATGCATTGTGCATGCAGCATGCTTCTCAGTTTTTTTCTTCCCCACAATCCTCGGAACCAGAGCCATGTGAAGATCCTCTTGGACCTGTACAAACAGTAAAGTAACAGCAGAACTGTCCTGGGATGCTCTCTGACACCACGTGTGTCTCCTCACCTCTATGTTTTGATTGTATCTGTGTTTTGTCTCCCAGGTGAAAGATTTCACGCCAAACATTATGCAAACAAAACGTACACCGTTTGCTTTTCACAAACTGACAAAATAAGCGGGTCAAAGTTCAAGGCGCAACTTTATGACAAAGTAGTATGTCGTCATTGTATGCATACTCCATGCATGCAGGGTCAGTGTCTCAGCCCGACTGCGACACTGTGTGTCCCGGACCAGTTTCCCAGCATAAGTTGCCATAGTAACTGAGCGTGAGCCATGTTGAATTTGTTTTTAGGAACTGAACCAACTGATTATGAGTCAGACTAACTAAAACATGCCTAGCAAAATACACTTTATGGAATCACACTGGAATCTGAAAACTATTGTGCTGGTAGATCCACATAGACACTGATAGATACTAGACAGTTCCAGACCTGTCTAAAATGTGGGAAGTTTCTGTGAGGAAAAGGTTTTGACCTTGTCCCTTCTTGTACGAGAATGTGGATTAATATGTACATTGTTAATTGTTCTCGGAGTACATGGAGTGATATAAACATGAGACTACTTGACAACCCAAATTGCTATTGGGTTCTGCCAAACTAAACACATTAACATCATGACTGTCAACCTAACTTTCACCCCATCCACCATATGGATTCTTCAAAGCACCTGAAACTAATCGTAGACATTCTAGTCATCCCCTTTCAAATTTCAGGGAGAAAAGTGTATAGTCCTTCCTCCAGTTGGAGTTTAGATTTATTTGTGCTGGGAAATTTGATATGACTACCCGGTATGAACAAGAACTGACAGGACCGAAGACTCTGCCAGGTCAATCCTATCCTAAGGAGTTCTGGGAAGAGAGATCTGGCCGGTTTTAGAACAGGTACACATGATCAGACCTGCATTGTGGTGAAGTGGAGTCAATCTCCATAGCAGAACTGTAAAGTGTCTCCATTTGATAAACTAACACGATGTGATGATATGAGTGGAGCTCAAACCCCTTTACACCTTAACTGCATACCCAATTCAACATCATCTGTTACAAATCACCCACAAGAGGACACCAAAAGGACACATGATTAAGCACTGCAGTATCGACTCCCTAAAACTGACAGACCCATTTCACCCATGGGCTCAGCACTGGAGGCACCTTCTGTACTGAACGCTGCATCTTCAGAGGCAGTTTGCAATAGGGGTCCCTGGGTCCTTGTGTGACTCATGCTCTGGGGGTCATCTAAGGCTACACAAATTACACTGGGAGAGCTTTCACTCTGTCCCTGGCTGACCTCAATCCAGATCACTGCACAGATGTGAAAGAAACAAAGGAACCAATTTGGACTCAATTGTACAGCGTTGATCTGTATGGAGATCTGGAACAAAAAGTATTCACAATTAAGGATAGGTCAACAATAGGGAACAACAGTGGGTATTATGTCGCCTGTTTGTCAGCCAAGTTCACACGGCAAGTCCTGGATTGACAGATGTTCGTCCAGCCCTCCACAACTAGCAGTGGGTTCCTGGAGATTCCCAACCATTCCCAAGAAAGCAGTGTAATGCGTTAGGTAGGCTGGTAGAAGGAACCTCCCACACTATGCTGTAACATGTTTAGTTGTAAATCAAGCACAGAGGTGACAGTCAGCCAAATGAATGGATGAGAGCAATCCTCAGGCTACAACAGGAACAGACAGGTCAGAAGGACTGGCAAGCCCCCTTGTATAAAGGGATTTTATTGACAGACAATGGAAGCTATACAGCCTTGTAATAACTGGAACATGCAAATGACAATTATAGTGTGGGATGTAGTGTGCTGAATCATTCAGCCAATTTTTTTCACTGAAAGTTAATTCCTGAAATCAGTTTTTCTTTGGGGGTTTTAGCAATTAAAGCTAGCTATTAAAGGTAGCTTTTCACACAATACACCACCCACACAAGTAAAGGTATGAAAAGCTGTACTATTCAATTCATTCAATGCAAGACAAAGAAATACAAGTCTTTGACAGGTGGTGAGCAGTAAAAGTGCCTTCTAAAGGTGATGTTGAAATGATTGAAGGTGGCCTACCTGATCACCACAGTGAGTCACTGGAATAAAGCATGGCAACACTACAGTGAGACACTGGAATAAAGCATGGCAACACTACAGTGAGACACTGGAATAAAGCATGGCAACACTGCAGTGAGACACTGGAATAAAGCATGGCAACACTGCAGTGAGACACTGGAATAAAGCATGGCAACACTGCAGTGAGACACTGGAATAAAGCATGGCAACACTGCAGTGAGACACTGGAATAAAGCATGTCAACACTGTGAGACACTGGAATAAAGCATGGCAACACTGTGAGACACTGGAGTAAAGCATGGCACACTTCAATTGTACAGCATACAGGCAAACCTCTGAAATATTACTGGTCAACAGGAATCACCTGTAAAATGTTGGTAACTGGCAAAACAGACATGAGAGAGAGAGAGAGAGAGAGAGAGAGAATAAAGGTCGTTCAGTGTCAGGTCATGTCAACCCACTTTTTAGCTCTCCTTTCAAACAACCCCCCCCCCCCCCCTCCAAAAAGAAAATGGAAAAGAAGTTAACAATCATACCTTATCACTAAAATGCAGTGTTATATTACCAGTGGGTATCTTAATAGGCTATAGCAGGGAATTACTACTAGTGTCAGAACATTTGAATGACAACCGATGTGAAGGTGGGCCGCTGTACAAAAAGACGTCTTTGTTAAACAGGACAATCATTCATGAAATGTGTGTGGTACAGTTAACATGGGGACGAGGAGGCGCGACCTGACAGGCACATTCCAACTGCATTGGAGGCACGACAGTGTCACAGCGATACCACAGAACGGCCCTCCCCGCCCTACAATCAATAGCCTACCACCTGAATTCACTGAATCAATTAGTGATGATAAGTCCGCGTCACAGTGTTTTGCAAACTTGACAACTCCATGTGCTCCACAATAAATACAAATACATCAAAACATGTTTTTTTTGATATGTTTGCATAATAAAGAATAAAACACAACTGAAAAAAAACAACTGAAAATGTTTTCCCTCAAAATGCTGCCTTCAAGAGAAAAATGTCGGTCCAAGCACCTTTTTGAGGAATGTAGCTGTTTCCTTAAAACCATTCCTTCTTTCTTGTTGTTTTTTTGTTGTATTTTAGGTTCACGGTATTGCCTTTCATATCCGTCTTATCGTTGTTTTTGTCGGAATAGAGTATAAAAGCAATACATTAAGAAAACAGGAGATAACAAACCTGCTGCTAATCATCATGGACCAAAAATGTATAGAACTGTTACTGTAAGGATTTGATGCCATCTGGCATACAGGCTTTCTATATTGTTTCTAGTAGTGATGTGTATTGAGACTCATTTTGTAGGTATGATTTGTGAACAGGTTCTTAATACTTGATTTGACCTGGGGATACACAATGTGTAAGTGAGATGTGTAAGTGATTTAAAAAGAAATTCTGTCTACATTTCAAACGCTATGAGTGGGTACAAGAATGCAATGTTCCCTAATAAAAAGTTGAGCACCCAGTTAAGAACAGGAAATGCAACTCCCCCCCACACGCACACACACCGCCATCGCCAAAAAATTGCATGACCATGACATTTGCACAACAATAACAAGGTTTATTATGGCAGGATAATACAGATCTCCTCAGACTGATGCGTTCCTCTAGGTCTTTCCAGGCAGGTCATGAGTAGTTTAGGATTACATTTAGTCATTTAGCAGACGCTCTTATCCAGAGCGACTTACAGTAAGTACAGGGACATTCCCCCCAAGACACAATGTCATTTTGCACGGCCGGGAATGGAACCGGCAGTCGAACCGGCAAACCTTCTGATTAATAGCCCGATTCCCTAACCGCTCAGCCATCGGACCCCCAGGAGGAATACATTTTGCTACACACCGTGCGTTGATTCTCAGATAGGATACTACACGCTAAATCAAAACTAAATTAAAACGTCATGCAATTCATGTTCAAGCCCAACATTGAACAGATAACAAAGGACTGCTAAATAATATACAAGCATAGTCATCAATCATCTCAAATTAAATATTAATCAGTGAACATCAAAAATACAGAGTAGTCTGCTCAGTCCAAGGAGAATGTAGAGGAGAATGCTGTAAAATCAAATCCTCAAAGATTTAGGCAAATGTTAAAGTATAATAAGCAAAGAAAAAAAATCTGATTAGGATTCACATGTACATCTATACAAATAAAACTAAATAAGAGAAACAACAATGTAAAAAAAAAGGTACAAAAATACAATACTGTCCAAATAAGAGATACTAAAATACAAACTTTCATTCTTTTTAAGAATTAACGTAATTCTGTATTGGTAAAGGTGTGATGCTGTTGTCTCCTTGTGCACGAGTGACTACGACACTGCCGTGGCCTTTGAAGTTGTGCTGAATTGTGTATGTGTGTTGGGAGGACGGATCATCATGACTCATTCCATTTCCTTGGAAGATCCTTTCGACTGGTCATTGCTGGAGGCGACGTTGGTCAGTTTAACCCTTTCCTCGGACATCCTGGACTTGTCGCGAACCTCCCCTTCCTGATGAAATCCTACCATCAACTGGTAGACTATCACTCCAAAGATGGTGCCAAGGAACGGGGCGAAGATCGGGACCAGGAACCAATAGTCATAGGCACTGAAGGAAAACACAAACAAGGGTATCAATGAGTGTGCCTGACAACAAACACAGATAGGATCAGACAGACATTAGAGGACAGAGAGGCTCGACGTGTCCGATAGTAGCGTCGGCTGACTGACCTGAAGACTTCAGAGCCCCAGCCTGCTATGGAGGTGAAGAGGCGGGGGCCCAGGTCCCTGGCGGGGTTGACGGCGTAGCCCGAGTTGAGGCCCATGGACAGGCCGATGACCAGCACCACAAAGCCCACAGTGAAAGCCTCCAGGCCCGCGGGAATGGGGTTGTTGTAGGGGTCCACGATGGCCAGGATACACACGATCAGCGCCGCGGTGCCGATCATCTTGAGGCAGAGATGGTTTGAACATTACATTGAGGAACTTTATCCACGAGCTACCATAGTGATATCACTAATGGTACGAGTAGAATATACCGTACACTGTATATCGTTCCAAATGTTTTTAAAGATGCTTTTCTTTTGGTATACCTGGTCAAAGAAGCCATTGACGAGAGTCAGGTGTTTGCCAGGGTACGTAGCGAAGATACCAGCCGTTGCGTTGTCTCCAGTTACGGCAAGATATCCATTGAAGTCCCACAGAGCATCTGGGAGAGAAAGCACACAAATAGTTCAGACATGACAGGGTTCTGTATAGGCCCCGACCACACCCGAGCAAGATTCCAATTCACAGATAATTTGGTTCCCCACGTAAAAAATGTATCTGTTTAAGGCACAGCTTGGCCCTCACCGTAGTACAGGCCGAAGATAACCCCTGAGCCTAGGAAAGCGCCGAGCGTTTGGAAGGCGAAGTACACTGGGAACTTCATCCAGCGCTCTCTCCCCAGAAGGCAGAGGGCAAAGGTCACCGCCGGGTTCAGATGGCCTCCTAGAAAACGACATGACAGGATGTCACCACAAAGGTATGTCAACCCAATATAAATACATACAACCACTCAAAACGAACATGATTCTTTGTTCACACTACATCTAGTTGTGTTGGTGAATTGACAAAACACACAAGGATAGCAACCACGCCTCATAAAACGTGAAATATTTGAGACTGATGCAAATACTAGTAGATGACGTTGGTTTTATGTTATTCCGACTGGTAATGTTTTACTAGAATGTTCCTACCTGATACCTGCCCACAGACAAGGATCCCCAGGGTGGCAGCGAAGCCGAACGCAAAGTTGACGGTGAGGAACAAGCCGTGGGATCCCCCGCTAAGCACCAGCTGGGCCACAGCACCACAACCAAACATCTGGGGGAGGGAGAAACGACATGACAAGGCTAAATCCACTTCTGGTACACGACCACAGGGCCAGACATTTACACCTGGGAGACGGGATGAAATTCAGATGGAAAACAGATGGGGTTCAAAGACTTCAACGTTTCAATACTGAATGAGGTGAACCGTAACGGAGAGACACGTTTTATGACATCCCTGAAGGTCATGTCTAGACTGAGGAGACAGGACACGGTCGTTACAAGTGATAGTCAAAGCTTGATTTGCCTGAACTGAGCTCCATTGTTGCATAAACTTGACTGAGGGAAGTAGGGGGTAATATGAGCCTTGCTGCAACATGTATCTGATCAAACACCTGATTCAGGTGTTTGCTGTCATGACTGTGAGATCCCTACTTTGACATCACTAGCAGACGATAGAGACTTGAGACAGATGTGTGTGTGTCTCTATGTGCATGCGCATGTGGGTGTGCATTCATGTGTGCATGCATGGGAATAACAGCAGTCTGTGTGGTCTGTGGTGGGAATGAGTGGTTTGAGACTTTCGCTGAGAGAGGATATTATTCTAGTCTAGACCTAGACAAAGATGTTGGCCCCATAGAGAGGTTCACCATCATTGGGCCCAGTCTTTCCTCTGGATAATAAAACAGCCGTTCCTGTGTTGTAAAAGAGAGATGGGACCCACAGGTCGGACATACACCCTTAGATGTTGGCTTTAGTGTTGCTTGCTAGTTTAACCGATGGCTACTCAAGTGCCCGGATATTCGTTTAGAACGATGACAGCTAAAGGGATCCAACAATAAATCGACGGAAATCGTTTCAGCGCGATGGATTCGAGAGGGTTTCATTCCGTCATAAAGGACAGTATTTGAAACGCGGCTCTCTGCATTGACGTACAGATGAAACAGGGACACGTCTTAAGCCACACAGGCTCACCCAGTTCTCATCCTGTCCCCATGTCGTGACGCCATCACAGTCCTCCCACATGCTGTGTCATTCATTCATGCTTTGTCAAGTCAACGGCACCACTGAGTCATCCGACACACCTGGTCACTCGTGCATTCCTGCTCATCCAATGGCACAGGAGCACGGGAGTGGGTCACAGACAAGAAACTCTTTCAGCTTTTGAATGAGGCCCTACAGTGTAGGCTCGAAAATGTCCCTATATATTGACATCTTTCTCTCTCTCTCTGGCCCTTTCTGTCCAACTTTCTCCCTCCTTCTCTCTCTTTCTCTTTCCTTCTCTCTGTCTTGCTCCCTCTTTCCCTGGTCACATTATGTCCACCAACACAAATGATCCCTCTGTTGACAGGTCCAACATCCCCACAGTGACCCCCAGAGACAAAGAGAGACTGTTGGCTCACCTTGGACCACACACACAAGCACGCACGCACGTACAGTTGTGAACACACTGGCAGAAACACACACGCACACAATTTTCAACATACCACAGTGACATGCTGTGCCCAAATTGATGTTGTGGTTTCCTCAGTGCTAACAGACTCCAGAACACCGAAAAATCTGGTCTCCACATGTGCTGGTGGGGTTTTGGAAGGTGTCGCTTGTGAAAAGCATACAGTAAACTCTCACTCCCCCCCCCCCGCCTCCCCCCCTCCAATTATCATTTTTTTCTCCCTTTTTTTTCATTTCGTTCTTATAGAGAAATACATCCACACTACCCTGCTCTGCGCTCAGTGGCAGTTCTAGACAAGTTTTACTGGGGGGGCCAAGGTGGGGTCAGTGTTTAATCAGAGGGACACATTAGAAAACCTGGGGACCAGGTACATTTTTACAGGGGTACTGGCCCCTGGAGGCCCCCGTGTAGAACCACCACTGTCTGTGCTCCCCTCCTTTGAGTCACCCGACTGTTCTCTCATTAGTCTACAATCCGAGGGAAAACAAAGAGGAGGAACTATCAGAGATAGACACATCCCGTTGAGGTGGGAGGTAGGGTAGCGAGGGGTAGGGGGAAGTACAATACGAGGTATGCGAGGTACTTCATGAGTCATTTTTGCGTTGTTCCTGTCTTTCCTGTTGCTTCCGTCCACATGGAACATATCTGTTAAATTAGTCTCAGTGCCCTTGGCAGAAAAGCCAAACGTCACAAACATGCCATATTATCTCTGACACTAAAGCAACTGCTTTGAAAAGGGTATGATGTACCAGTTGAAGATTGGCAACATGATAGTGAGTGTTAGTGGGTTTGTCACGCCAGGATCAGGCTTGGGTGGTAAGACAGTAATCCAAAACGGATAACCCTAATGCAGTATGTACTCAGAAACACCGTGTTAAACCCAGCGGTGTCAGCCAGCAAGATCATTAGGATAATAGACTCCTGAGTCACCCCAGCTCCACTTCCAGACACTGCCAAACGGTGAAAGTAATCCCAAGGTTTCATACTGGTCCGATTGTTTTGAAGCTACTTTTAATATTATCCCTCATTTCCACAATAAGTCATCCATAGCCAGAAGACAGGAAGAGACAGGAAGTCCCAACATGGAGGGGGGAACGGAACCCCTGTCTCTGCGGAACCCGGTCAAGGATTGTTTACTTAAATTATTTGTTGTTTGTTTATTTGTATATCTTGGTGGACAGCCAGCTGTCTGGATTTCTTTATTTTAGTGATAGAGGGGAAGGTAACTTCACCTACAGAGTTGGTCATCCTCACCAGGAGATAATGGTCTGGACAAACTTGGGCTGTAATTCAGCTGAACGTTTCGAAACGTTTTTCAGAAGTTCAAATTAAAGTTTCATTTAAAGTTCAATTGACATTTTATGTCATACTGTAGGTCTGAAAATACTCTAAAGTGTTGAGTGTAATATACGAATGTAACTAGCACCAACATGTCCATTACATGAACTGAAGCATATAAAATATTATTTGTCATGAGCTAACACACAAAAATTCACTATTTTGTTCTCTAAGGCCAAAATAGAACTCATGCCTGCATTGGATCATATGAGGTTGCGATGTGAGTCATGTATCCTGGATTAAAGTACCATCTATTATGTGTTTCTTATGTCCACAAATGGATTAAACATACAATTGACTTTTCACTAAACTGTTCTTTCAATACTCCCTGTCAATATTACACTTTGACACACTTGAGAGTATACAAATATTACCTCCAAAGATTTACTGCACACATTCTCACGCCATTCAAATATGGAAGTTATGCTTACACTGGCAGTGTAACTTGTATCATAATACACACAGAACCCTAACCCTAATAGTGCTCAGCCTTCGCTCACATACACACCACAGTCAGCACGACTGACTTATTTTGTAGTAAATGCCACTATAGCCATGCGCTGCATGCTGGAATGTGCCAGAGGCTACACCGGTGGGATCTGAACAAGAGAGGTGAAGTGAAGAGATTGAACAGGTGGAGATATCTCTTACCACCAGGATGAGGGTCCCCAGACACTCTGCCAGAGCCTGGCGAAGGAGCAAGTTGCGGATCTGGAAGGACTTAGACAACTTCTCCAGGTAAAACTGCTGTCTTCCCATGATGTCGAGTTGCTCAGCGAGTTCCAAGGAATATATGGGACTATATATGCGACAGCAGTGAGCTGAGAGTGATCGCGATCAAGCAGAGGTATGTATGTCCTCCCGAGGCAAGGGGTCTGTGGTGTCTGATGCAGCGGCCATCCTCCTCTTATAGAGCCAGGACCTGTCTGTCAGTCACCGGTAAAACCAGCCTCCGCGAAACCAACCACCCCACCCTGTCGGCCAAGCCCAGCTGTCCCTCCCTCTCTCTCTCTCTCTAGGTGCCCTCCAGAACATATCCTCCTTTTCTGGCTCTGGGAGAAGGAAGTTTTATGCCGTTGAAATGACAGATATCGAATCTCATCTCTCTCACTTTCTCTCACTCTTCAGGATCTGACCCGTTCCGCAATTTCTTTCTTTGTTCTATGTGTGAAATGTTATCACCCTTTCATTTTTTGCTTTGTTTGCTTTGAATGGAGTAGAAGTCATTTCCACATTAAAAACTCAACAGTGCTGACCTCTCAACCCAGTTGTATGGACATTTTTTACTGGTTATTGTTTTTATTCCCTCGAGATTTTTCTGTCTTTTGTTTCAACGTCTTGGGACATTCTACCTTTTATTACGGCGCTGCCACCATAAAATAGCAGTGTTCTCTTTGTTTGTGTACAGGTACTCAAGTTCAAGTACAAGTCTTTTATTTGTCAGGTACACAGAACAACACAAGGTCAGACTGGGCACTGAAATTCTTAAGACAAGACAACGCGAGCACCTGGCATAACATAACATATAAGTACACGGAACATAATTTACATCTATGCTGAGCTTAAATAAGTGAAACTTCCTAAATATACAGATAGCAATAAATAATCGACTATACTAACCCTAATACTAAAACTTCCTAAATTACAGATAACAATAAATAGTACACTATACTAACCCTAAATGCACATAAAACCTGTTTCAACCCTATAACCTATTCTAACCGAAGTGGACTACCGTACAATAGTGCAAATTTGCAGATCAGTGACTAAGTCAATGACCATACAGGAGCCTGGTGGCGAGGTACAGTGAGGTACAGTAGTGCAATGTTATTGATAGTGCAACCCGTAGCTGAAAGGTATTCAAATACTACGAACAAAAAAACAGCACTGTGTTAAAACAATATTAATATAATCTATTACTGTGTCTCCGTGTTATCAGTGTTACATCAGATATTATGAATGAAGTCTGACTGAGGAGTCATTCCAGGAAATGCATCCCATCTTCCTAACAACTGCCAATTCGTTCTAAACTGTCAGGCCCCTAGTTCTTGGGAATAGACGTGCACAACATCAGCAACCTGTGAAAGTATGTATTTGTCCATGAAACCATTACTCAATTTCCTCTATACCAGCTCAGTCTTGCCCAGCCCAAGCCCATCCCGTTTTAGTAAGCACAGACCAGATTGGTCTTTGATAGGGGCAGGGCACTGACAAATCCACACAGGTCAACAGAGGTGACAACAAAAGCCAAGGGCAAGGGAGCACGAGCAAACGTCCAAAGCTGATTTTCGACCCCCGAAAGGTTATGAAAAAAACATTCAGGACATCCACAAAGACGCTCGGTTTCAAGAACACCCTGTACACTCATAAACCCACCATGTCTTCGACGATGATGTGTCCGATGTATTTGTCATTTATTTAAACGATTCACCTGCAACCTGTTTTAATCTTGATTTATCAGCGTTCATACGAGCGTCGGATTGTGGTATTAATGTGTCCCAGACGTGCAGGGGGTATATTTCTTTCTACGGTCTGCACATGGAATGCTGGATGCAGATGGAATGCAGATGGGTGAGGCGCAAATCAACAGTTCTCAAAAGATCTGTCTGGAAGCCCCCGCTGTGACACATCGGCAATTTGAGTTCCTGGCTGCAGTGTAAACTGGCTGCTGTGTAAACAACAACAGGGCAGTGCAATTTGTTCGGTGGTTTGGGGCACCAAATCTCCTGTTTGGCTGTTACTCCATGTTTGGGAGAGATCTTCAGGCATGCAAGTTCACCTGATGTGCTTTAGGCTAGCAGCGAGTCACTCCAGGACACTGGTAAACAACCTGGGAAAAGATGCTGGGTTTTGCAATACAGTGGGAAACATTTGTGGGATCTGGATGATTGTGATTGGAGATAAGTCTATTAGAATTTGCTCTGATTGATTTTGTGGCATATTCCAGGATTAGGTCAGATTACTTGGAAATGTTGTCAGAATACAAATTATATGGAATTTAGTTCTAGTTCCAGTAACATAATCCATTGGATTACCATTTATATTTATCCAATCTTTTGATTAGCCTACTTCAGTTGACTGTTTATTTTGTGTACACTATATGTTTTTGTTGCTGCTGTTTTATGCAATCTGTTCACTTGAGAAGAGCAATTTATTTTGATATATAGGCTACAGTCGTTTTGCTACTTTTACAAGGCTAAAAGGCCTACGACATAAAATCCGTTACTACGCGAGTGCAGCAGGCAAAATTGAGGGAGAGACAATGTAAGATGGTGTGCAGCGGCCAGCGCACATATTTATAGATAATACATGCGTACATTTATTGAGCACAGAAAGCATTTTTGCTAGCAAAATTGGCTTATTACATTTATATTCTGTGGTCTAAATGTCCCCTTGCTTGTTAAGGAATGAGGCTCAAATATAGCGCTAAAGCCATAGTTCTTGCAGTTGAAGAGCCATTGAGTTTTGAGATTTGTTGACGGTCCCTAACCATATTTATTGGCTTCCCATTGCAAAGACCCTTACATCGCTGTTCTTAACACTGGGGGGTACATGATGCCGTAGAGTCGGAGAAAAAAGAAGAGAGACTAAACTGGATGTCCGAACATCGATTGAAAACAACTTGAAACCACGGCAGGAGTCTGAGTACAGTACTGTGTGTGAGGCCATGGACAACAGTGCCCCTTCGGAATCTTAAAATGTCTAAAACTTGGGAAGATTATGTCAACGAAAATCTTTAACATAAGAATGACGGTGAGCACTTCCAAAATATGAACAACTGTAGCTACTATTAAATACATAAGAAATTATGCATAATTGCATATAGATAGCTAGACAGGTTTTAATCAGCTTCTGAAGTACTGAGCCTGTTAATTGTTAAATGACACCATAATGGCTGGCCAGATCTGTACACCCTAACCAAACCAAACCAAACCAATATAGGATCTAACACATGCAAGGATACAAGTATAGACTAGGTAAGTTGACCAATTCATAATAAATATAAAATAATGCATTTGTATCCATTTTGCACCTGTATGGTGTTCAAGCCTGCACCCTTCAGATGCAGCATCAGTGTTTGGTTTTGTCGGTTTTAGGAGGCAATGGACTCACACTTGCACACTCACACACAGATGTATGTAAACAGTTACATTGTTTTGTTGGTTTCACAGGCTCTGTGGCAGGGTGAATTTCCCAGGGTTTCAAGGAGCAAGGCATCATCCTAGTGGAGTGGATTAACTTTGAAATGGAAACATATCAGTCGAGGAGGTACAGGTCTGTCTGCCTTGAGGCGTGAACTGAGGAGACAGTCAATCTTAGGCACACAGAGCAGCCATGAAGATGGAAATCTGAAAGGTTAAGGCCCTGGGAAAGTAATGAAGGTCTTGAGACGGTAAAACCTGAAAAAAATGAAGAGATCTTTTGAACAACTTACTAGTTGGCCAGGAAAATCAGGCCCTTTTCTGATCACGAGCCATCATTTGTTTTACAAATAAAATCCTTCTAAATGTTTGACATTATGTTTCTATGGGGTCAAATCGACCCTGAACATACAGTAATACACGTTCCCATCATTGATAATAAATACGGTTTGCCTTTCCAAATAACAAAACCCTGTACTTAAATAATATAAAGCTATCAAAACCTAACAAAAATCAAACAAAAGAATTAAGGAATAGCTGTAGCTACTGAAGTAAGTTCACAATTTATTCAAATTGGCAGAGTGCTAGGTTGTTGGGCTGCCTGTTGTTTTTGTAAAGTTAATGCTGTCTGGACTGCACTTGTGCAGAACTTCACAAAAGCCTCTGTAGATGATAAAAAAAACAGACTAATGCACAACAGTTTATTAGAATGTGCGGAGATTCGTGAATGTCGGTGTGATTTTGGGCTTGATCACATGATACAACGGACAAAGCACCCTCTCACCGAAGGTTCGGAATGTTCTCCAATTTGTAAACAAGACGACACACGAAGACGTGTGTCGGGGAAATTAAGGGGTTCATTTCTAGGAAAATCTCTCCAAGAACATTTGATTGAGAACTGGTCATACAGGTTGTTCCAAGTCCAGTTAAACAAGTTGGACAAAAAAAACCTACCTTTAAAACACAAACAATAACACTTTATAAAACAGGTTCCTGTGAAACGGTTTCCCTTAAACCTTAATTCACCCGGCTGAACATCTCTTCCCTCAGTACGCCTACTATACACTGTGTACAAACACAGTGTACGCATGAACAAGATACCCCCCCCTGCTGGTCACCAAACACATGACCTAGACCAACAGTTGACCAAGTCCTTGGTCAAATCAATACTTATATATCTTGCGCCTATGGCAATAAGTGTTATTTAATGATATATGTTTTGAAGAAGTATTTAATGAGATGTTATTAGACACCAACATGGCCAAAGATCACATGGTTAGAGGCATGCATCTACACAAGTGTGCAGTATTTTCATACTGCTGGGTAGTCTACATATCGTTTCAATTGTCTTCATTATACAAAACGGGAGACCAAGTCTTATATAGATAAGGGATTAAGTCCACCTGTCTGGTGGTATATCAATACCATCCTTACAAATATGTCATTGTGTCAGTGGTCCACGCAGAGAAGCAAGGTTTACATATGCTTGTGTTCATATAGTGAACATGTACATGCACACGTATGCTTGCATCTGTTTATCAAGCGGCTGTGCAAGGCAGAGCTTCAAAGTCTACACCATCCATTTCTCTGTCCTGGCATCCACTGACTTGACCAGGCCCTTGCCCATGACTCGGAAGTCCTCCAACATGGCCTCGACGTTGGGTACGCTATGGGCCTCGTCCTCGCTCACCTCCACGTGGCGAGCGGCTATCAGGGAAGTCTGGGAGAGGTGTTTATATTGGAGGGTTAGCAAAGAGAGAAAGGCAAAAAACAAGGAAAGAGACAGTAAAAAAAATAATCATAATCATTCTAATCATAGAAATCCAAAACAGATGTCATTAATGTGTCAAGTCTATCATCTATCCTACCTTGAATGGCTGGGGGCTGAAGGCTTTTGGTTTCCACAGGACCGCGATCACTGTGCCGCCGTAGGGGTCACAGAAGAACAGAGCCAGGTCCCCAAATGCATCCTAGGAGAGATTCAGGAGAGTATGAATGGTAGGGGAAGCGGCGGTTCCATATATACACACACGAAACACATACGCACACATTGAAGAGGGTTGTGTCTGTCCGTATAAAGAAAAGGGTTGATGTTGCTCTACTAGTCAGCTGCAAATATGGCTCGACCCCCAAATCATTCGAACAAAAGGTTTCTCGGTGGTTTACAGTAGTATCAGACGTACTTAAAAACATCCTAAAAGTTTACCAAAGTTTGACTCCAAGAAAGGCCCCATTTTCAAAATGTCAGGTCCTTAAAATGACCATTACTCCTTTGTATTCCTCCTAAACCAGGAATACTGGTGCCTGA
>NW_025814018.1:0-41231 GCF_021917145.1 Hypomesus transpacificus
GGCATCCATCAGATATCTTGTCAACCCGGTTCTGAGTATCTCTAAGACGGCTACCAATTATCAGAGGGTAAGATACTGGTTTCAACTCAGAGTGAGTCACACATCACTGAGATGACAGCCAAACTGCCTATGAGTTAAATGAGGTAAAAACGGGGGTGACAGCACCTCTGGTGGGAAAATGTGATACCACA
Source organism: Hypomesus transpacificus (assembly GCF_021917145.1). Taxonomy (NCBI): domain Eukaryota; kingdom Metazoa; phylum Chordata; class Actinopteri; order Osmeriformes; family Osmeridae; genus Hypomesus; species Hypomesus transpacificus. The sequence continues at coordinate 192 of NW_025814018.1, forward strand.
GAAAGACAGAGAGAGAGAGAGGAGAGAGAGAGATGAGAGAGAGAGAGGAGAGAGGAGAGAGAGAGAGAGAGAGAGAGAGAGGAGAGAGAGAGAGAGAGGGAGAGAGAGAAGAGAGAGAGAGAGAGAGAGAGAGAGAGAGGGAGGGAGGGAGAGAGAGAGAGAGAGAGAGAGAGAGAGAGAGAGAGAGAGAGAGAGAGAGAGAGCGAGAGGAGATGAGAGAGAGAGAGGGAGGAGAGAGAGAGGAGAGAGAGAGAGGTGAGATTGTGAAGAAATCCCTGAAAAAGGAAACGTTCAAATACATTTTTTGCTTTGTCTCCGTATGCATGCACAGGATTTTGTGAAAAGTCCTTTGCAATTCACTCACTGTTTTTCTGGCCTTGTCACGTACTGTCTCCCAGTCATCATTCACCAACAGTGTATTATGGGACTGAGCAAACAATGTATCAACAATATGTAACCAGTAAAAGCTTACCCACGATGCCATATACCCCTAAGGGAGTGCATCTGTCGCAAGGCTCTAAATGGATTATCCTAAACACAGGTTTATTCCCAATAGCCCAGGGGCTGCGGTCAAAGGTTAGCACATAGCTTAAGAGTGCTTGGCATGCCCCGACACATCTGGTGTATAGTTAGCATAGCTTCGTCACAACAGTCTGGGAAAACTGCTAAAAGGCTAAACAGTTAAGTAAACTCCAACATGCAGTCGATGATGTTTAGGTCGTCAAATATGCTACAGGCAATTAAGGAGTTTTAAGGGTGCGTTGAGATGTGTGTGAAGCTTGTCATGTAATACACAGAGAGAAAATGAAAAGAAAGCTTCTCTTCAACGACAATTCATAAATAATGGAGATACAAATCTGTCAATATCTTTGCATAATGTAGAAGGCAAAGAAGCTATTCACATCCATCAATGTGTCTGTGTTAAAGGAACCATTCTCACTCAGCCTTGAAAATTATGCCTTTCTGGAAACCAATCTTTTCAGAAAAATACGGAAATACTGGAAAATAAACTTTAAATGACTGTGTGGAACAGTATGGGATCACACCTTTCAGGTTTAGGGTTAGCAGAGGAGTTTTGATTGGGATTTGTTGTGTGGTTTTGACCTTTCCGGTGTACTGCCTGTAATGCTTGTTATGGAGGTGAGGTATTGCAGCAATTAACCAGGAAGACAGAATGCTTTGGTTTCACCGTGTTGAGGATACACACCTAAACTTTCTTGCTACACTGGGGTTCAGTGGAATGTAACAAGGTCTCTCGGTTTTTTGGTTCCAATCAGTTTGTTTGTCTGGGCATCTCCTAACCTTTCATTAGAGAGAAGCCTGCAGCTCAGACAGGAATCTATAGAATTTGAAACAAAAGGAACACACATACACAGCTCCAAATTGCATACAGTTCAGATCCTTCTTGAAATGTACATGAAATGCTGCTTCCTAGTTCAGACGTTCTCCTCAAACTAATTTTCCACAACAGTAGGTTTATTTTGAGGCAGATCTGTCAGTACCTCCCACTCTACTGTAGTCCGACAGTAGATGGTACTACAGGAGGCTAAACTAATGTTTCGCTGTGCAAGACTGCCATAGTTGTGGATGTCAAGAGTTGTCATGTATAGGCATGCTAGCACTGCACGGATGCCTCATTCACCAGGTCTACTCATCCACTGGTACATTTTCATAATTTTTCCATTTTATCTGCTGTTGTTATCAAAGAGGCCCCAAAACAATCTCCAAGCATAGAAAACCATAACATGTTTTTTTCTCTCTCTATCTCATTGTCTGTCTCTCTGTCGTACCGACACACACTAAAAAACTCACGCCAATGTGCCTCCAGATAAACGACAAAAACACATTTTCACAGCTTCTGCATAAGCTGGCAGGAAAATCAGTGGTCACCATTTTCTCTCAGCTCTTAAGGAAACTGATCTGACGGAGTCACGACACCCTGACCTCCCTATAGATCAAACTGTGCTGTCAGAAACTTCAAAGTTCCCACTTCGCATACACTGTATGTTCTGGCTCTTTCTTGAAGAGGCTGACCAAAAAGAGAACGACTCCGTCTCTGGATGTTGCTATCTGTCTCTCTGGCTGTCTAGCTGTCTGTTTTGGAAGAGTACGAGGATATTGATCTGAAGCTGTAATGGAGTTTTTGCAAGGAATTTGACAGACTCTAAAGTTGAGGTCAGTCTACAAAATAACGGGTTACTAAGAGGTTACTTTGTAGGACAAGGTTCTTGTGTAGGTTATGTCATCCTTATTTCTCTTTGGCTCGAGGCGTTGCATCTTTAAAGATAGCGATTATTCAACTAGTCTCGATGTGTTTACAAACACATCAAGCTTTGTTGTGGGTATTTAAGGTTGGAGGTTGTCTTGGGGCATGGCCACTGCTTTCAAAACTTGTGCTCACATTCCGCCCACACCCACAGCTTCCCATGCCAAATACCATTACGGTGTGTAGCATGACACATTAGCCACACATCACGACTGTTTATTGGAGCAACAAAGTGCAGCTAGGGCGTATCACAACGACAACTCAAACTGGTCTATCCCTGGGAAGGACTAAGCTAAGATTCTTACCTCTAGAAAGATAGACAAACAAACAAACAGACAGACAGACAGACAGACAGACAGACAGACAGACAGACAGACAGACAGACAGACAGACAGGGAGCCATGTGGGAAGGTAGGCAGGCAGGCATACAGTAAGACGGGCAGACAGACAGACAGGCAGAGAAACAGAGACATCCAAGCAGGCAGACAGACAGACATACAGTATACTTCAAGTGAACAACTCGCGCTTGATATCAGCTGTCAAACACATGGTATCAGTGCATCCCAAACCACTAACCCAAACCACTAACCCTCATCCAAACCACTAACCCTTACCTGCACCATTAAATCTAAACCCAACGCAAGCAGCTATACTTGAGGTGTGACCTGAGCCTGCATCACCACCATGCCTGGGAACTTGGCTGCTACACCTGGCTGGGCTCTCCCTTATAGGCTCCAGGCCAGACTAAACCATCCAAGTGCAGGGAAGGGGGGGGGGGGGGTACCCGTCAAGACCTGGTCTGATGCCCATGATACTGATCAACTGCATACCTTCTGATGGAGGTCTGTAGGAGTTACAGCATGTCGAATTGTACTTCTAATACAACAACAGTACACAGGAAAGTGCTGCATCTGGTCTAATGCAGTTGACCTTGAATGGCCTTTGTTTTTGTATTTCTGGATTGTTTTGTCACTACTAATGAACCTGCTTGCTTTCATGTAAGTCAATTCTTTCTACCTTGACTATTTAGTTCCATAAGTCACAAGGTAACAGTCCAAAGACCATGAACTTGAAGCCAAGTCAGTCATGCCAGCTCTTCTCATCATTTCAGAAATACAACACAGTCCTTTTTGATTCAACCCTTGAATGGCCTGGACATAAGAGGGTCGTTTTTATCTTGTTACCCTAGGTTATAATAATGGGCATGACTGACTCCATTTCTGAGCCTCAGCACTTCCTAACTCGATGACAGAGAGGATCCAATGAAAGCCATCGCTCATAATGATGAGATCATAAACCGCTTGCTGACTAGGTCACCTTACCATGGTTGGCAAATAACTGAATGCTGATGTAGGAGGAAATTCACATGTATTAGCGTGTAGCAAGCATGTAGTACTTGAGAGGGAAGACTGTTAGAATGCAACAGAGGAAAGAACCAGGGGAGGTGGTGTGGAGTGAGGAATATGTTGGATTGTTTGCTGGGCAGGACACAGTGCTGGCTCTATGGAAGGTTTTGATATTTTGGTTTGGACCTTTTTTCCCTTCTGTCCTTGCGTTGAAATACAATAACAATAAGAAAGAAAGAAGGAAAGAAAGAAAGAAAGGCAAATTCGGAGCAGATTTATTCATTTTTTTATATGGAAGGACAGGTTTGTCACTGAACAACAGTTCTTAATGTCTTTAATCACAGGGATGCTTTCAAGAATCCTCTTCAGATATAAAAACCTGTCAAAGGACTTCAGCGTCATAAAAGCCACAAAAGATTATTCAACTTTGTATCAGGCTACAAACAAAGCCAGTTGCTTTGGGGAACCACTAAAACCTAAACCAGTGTGGGCTCCTTCTAGGTACCAAATACGGATCAGTGGCCATTAAACTCAATCTGTCCAGACTTCTCTGGAGGTATTTGTCCCTTCCTGCCTTAAACAACCCTGTCAGAGTGACATATGGCAAACATACAGATGAACCATTTGTGCATTTTTGTGTTTTTCTTTCTGTTTCCTCCCTTTGAACTCAAAACCACATCGGTTCTTTATTGCGTTTCACCGATAAACAACTATCAGCAGCATATTCTTAAACTGGATATAGTATACTATGCCATCAATTCGGAATCATTGACACTTGCATTTGTATAGAACAAGCAGGCTAGGCAACTGCTAATGCTCATGTAAGACAATGGATAATGCTTATAATGATGTTATTGCGCTCTGCACAAACCTTTAGTGATACGGGGTCGGCCAGGGCAAGCGCTTGCCTGTTCAGTTCTGTGGCGATTATCTGACATCGTTGGCACAATAGCCCAGTCTCTTCGGCCGTTTTCCCAAAGTGACTCAACTCCGTCACGGACACTGACCCAGCGCCCTCCGGGTTTGGCCGCCCCCCGCATTCGACATCCTCTGCGGGCGCCGAGTGAAGTCTCTTCCTGGCATTGGCACCCAGTATAACTGGGGACTCTCCCTCAACAACCTTCATAAAGAGGGAACAGAAGTTAGAATCCTAAGCTGTCTTTCAGAGGCTGCATAACTGTTCAATACGCACAACAGTTTAGGCTAAATGTTTTAGAGTATTTAAAGATTCTCGCCACGGACATTTGATTATGATTAAGTCTATATGCACAAACATGTGTGCAATAAGTCTACAGTAGAACCTCTGTTTCATGCAGTAAGTTCATGTAAACTCGACACCCACTAACTTCATAATTTGGAGCTCACCGTATATCTGCGGTGGTCTGGTTTTCGTCCTCGTGCGGTATTCCAATATTGTGAATACATTTTCTTATCACCACACAGCACACAGCCAAACTTCTATTCCACCTACAGACTTATGAAGTTATGTGTGACAAAATGACTACTTCATAGTTTGGTAAATCCTTCCAAACGCCTGGCAACAATACAAATTGGCTACAGAACTCAGTCTGAGCGTTCAACGAGTTTTAGGATATAGTCCGACTGAAAAGGGGACACAAGTTTTGAATTCGACTTGGTGGGATGATCTGATGAAGTAATATGATGGGGTGGAGCTTTCACTGTCAACTCGCTCCATAACTTAGGAGTTGGACAGTTGGTGACTAGGATTTGGGGGTATGTCACTGCGGTTCAACCTCAGTGGACCATAGCCTACTCTGCATGCTAGACCTGTGACACTTGGTGAGAGCGTAACTCGGGAGTAGTCGTATGCCTTCCTACTTTTAAAATGTGGCACATTTTTTATAAAGTTGCCAATTCCTTTAGACTAATTTACAAATACATCCTATAGCCTATATTGATACTTATGCCTGACATAGGATTCAAAGACATGCAAACTGATGCTGTGTCTTAACTAGGCCTACAGATCAATTATGCATTACTTGTCTATGGACCGATTTTATTATGTTGGTGTTATAAAATTCATCCATAATTTTTCAGCAGACTCCAGCGGTTGTGACGAATACATTGAAATACCCTTGCTCTCATTACACTCTGCCGCCCTCTTCTGGTTATTTTATTACTTTATTTGGCACATTTTGACATGAAACGTCAGATTTGTGAGTAAATATTCAAATTATCACGACATCTCAGAGGTAAAAGTTGTATTATAATTTTTTTTTGGACAGGTTGCATCCTTTATTCCATATTATTGTAAAATGTTGGTATAAAATAGGTCAACTGTTTATGAAATAGTTGTTACATTTGCTGAACAACAAATGTGATATCCATCTACTCGGAAAGATTTGAAGACGGGGGAAATGTGGTCTGTATGAAACAAAACAGTCTTCTTTTGATTAATTAAAGGCTACTGAGTTATAATTGTTCTGAGAAACTGCAAAGAAGCAACACGTTTTCTTGTGGTATGAGTGCTGTCCATGGTGCTGTTTCATAAGCGCTTTATAGAAAATATAGTTGGACACTTTTATCATAAGTTTTCCTTGTTTTGGATTGATATGCAACTTTTGGCAAATAGGTTTAAATGTGTTTTTTTTCTCAAGTAGGTTTTGACAAATATGTTAACCTTCTTAATTTTAGACTTGTGACAGCCTACCTTTGCTTTCCGACGAAGAAGGTGACTGGTACATCCAAAAATACCATCGGACTCTACAAAAAACCCTCCTAGATCTTCATAAATGGACACATTTGGATCCTCAGTGGTCCCCATTGAGTTATTGGTAGCCATGAAAGTCGTCCCGCGCGAAATGTTCTGCTGGGTCACCCTGCCAGACGTTGATTATCTTCTCATATTTTTTCCCTTGTCTTGTCAATCAAATATCCGTCATGACACATTAGTCTTGGCAACCAGTGTCTTTGGTCCGCAAGTTCCACACGTCACATTTACAAAAAAAATCCATTTATAGGCTATATCCTCTTGTCAGTCTGTGTCCCCTATTTCACGGTAAATTAAAGCCTGTTCCTTACTCGTCCCATCTGTGTCCCAAATGAAAGCATATGAACTCATCGCGCGTGGACCACCTCAAAGAACCCGCCCCTTTTCCGTCACTCATCCGATTACAGTTCAGGTCTATAAAACGTGCTTTAAATGCGCGCTCACGGAACTATTCAAGGCGGAAAGAGACTGTGCCATTTATTGACAACAGCTTGTTGGTCTGTTCCCTTCAAAGCCTTTTGACAAACCTTTCGTAGCCCAAAGTTCTTCAGATTTCCTCCATAACCTGTAGTGATTTGCAGTGTGTCATGCACCAAGCGAGTGGAGTACCATTGTGTTGCGCTATTCCATATTCTCATAAGTAAGTCAGCCTATGGGAAAACAGTCATGTCGTGTGAAACTATTCTGGTTTTGTATTTATTTTCTTTTAATTGTTAGATGTTTTTCATTTAGTTTTTTATAAAATAAACTCGTCACACCATTTTAACTGCGCTCTCTCGTTTACTTGCATATTGTTTTGTAGGTTGTCATAACCCAGTCATGGCACACTTCACCTTTATTTGACCATCGTTATAGGTCTGGTTTGAGGATAACCTTTACCTACCCTTTGGGAGATGGTCTCTTTGAAATTAATCACCCGGTTCATGTAGGGGTTTCCGAATATCGTTCTCCTTGTGTGGGATTTTAACAACCTTTTTTTCTGCACTCGCTGATTGATGGAGTCCAAAGCCACCTGCCCCACACATAAAACTGAAAATGAAGGAAATCTATCACAGTAGTTACGGTTTTCGTTGCAGGAAATTGGGGAACATCCATGAGTCACTTGATCACAATGCTTAATTGGGTAGATAAAGTATATGATTCGTTTGCGGTTAGAGGCAAATTGAAGGCATTATCCTTTGGACTCCCCAATAAAGTCCTTATCTCATGAACACAGGAAAGCCCTTTTCAGATAACCAGACCGCCATTAAACCCAAAATGATTAAACCCTAATGAGTAATTTCTGTCAAACATGGTGTAGGCCTATTGCTTCGTTTTCCACAAGACACCGGTCTTGATTGTTTGTGGAAGCTGCATATCAGTGACTCTCTGAATAACCTTATTAAAGGCACGGTAGGTAAGATTTTGTTCATAAACATGTTGTGTAACCTAATGAAGCCCTTTGAGAGTTGTTTATGAATTGGGGGGGTAATGTTTTTCATATTGAAATGTATTTTCTAATGTTACCAATTGCGGCTCTAATAAAATGATTATTTAATACAGTCAAACTATCAGCTGGAAATACATAACATGATCCCTGACAATGGGTGCAGAGATAGAGTCAAAATGGGCAATTTTTACAACGTGGAAAGGGTCAGTGGTCAGCCTGTTTTCTCGTACTTGTTACTCATGAACTGTGTCCCATAGGTGTTATTGGGATGTGCCATGGGTATATTGCTCACTCATTCATTGATTTTTTTGGGCTAGAGAAGATTGAGATTAATCTCTGAAGGTAGATTAGGTGTGGCAGCGTGTCCACAGGGAAATGTTGACTTGGGCAAGTAAACGTGCATGGTATGCATGCATACTAGCATCGATGGAAACTGATATTTTCAAATATTTAATCGACCATCCAGAGACGTTAAATCTTTTCAGCAATCTTGGATTTGGAGCTTGTATTTTGACACAATCCTGATTATGGTCAACTTTCCCCATAGGACAGCAAGGATAACATTTCGACAAAAAGCTAATGTGAAAATGTGCGAATTTACATTTTGAGGGATTGTTGCAGGTCGAGAGGCAATCAATGTAAACCATTGTAAAAATGATTTAGCTTAACCACAAACCCGCGGGAGGTCGTGAGAAGACATGCCCTAGAAAGCTGATGAATTCCGGAAGAGCTCGTCCAGTGGGAATCCAGAGCTGTTAATCACCCCATGCCATTGTGGTAGTCGAGGCTTTCAAAATACTTATTTCACATAGAAGACAGATCATGCTTAGAACACGACTTACGCCTCTTCAGTGACCAATATTAAACTTAAGAATATTAGGTTAATATATTTTTTCTTTGCCAACTTCAACCTAGATACTAGGTTTAGGTCATGGTCTAGATCAAGTGAAATAATCATAGTTCTACAAAATTTTAACAAACTGTTTTATTTCACTTTGAAATCATCTCCAATATGGACCATAAGTTGTTTCACTCCTGTCAGGGGATAAAATAAATGCAACATGGAACTCAGAAAAAGAATACTCGGGAATCGCACGAAAGACTACATAGGATAAAGGAAAACAATTGGGGACAATCATTTGATTGGTAGCCATGTCAGGGGCGCACAGTTTTTTTGTTTGGCTTTACAATTTCTAATTGCAAGTGGTGACAGAAAAAGGCAGCGTTCTGCTTTTCATTTTAATTCATCAGCTGCCAGGCCCAATTTATTTAAACACTGAAAACTTCCATCGATCAGCAACAAGGTTAGGCTAACTGCAGAAAAACGAATGTCAAAGCAATGGCTTCCACAGACTGCTCTTTTCTTTCTCATTAAATAGCCTAAAACGAATATTTTGCTCATATAGCCTAGTCTATATTTTATAACGATTAGGAAACAAAATATGTACAAGTAATTCCCACAAGTGTGTAGAAATGATCAAGTCAAAAGAAGACAACGTTGAGCTTTCAGGCCTTCGTGGCATTGCTTTCAGCACCATGGACAGCAATGTTCTGTTCTTGCGTTCGTCGCTCAACTCAGGAACTTCAATGACTCACGGTCTGTTAACCCTCTGATATGAGGAGGGAAGCGAACCGTGCTCCTATGAGCCACTGACGATTCACTTGTCTGTAGGCATAACAACTGGGCTAGGCAAGCTTTTGTTGGGCTGCTACGTGGACCCAAGCTATAACAGGCCCCGAGGCTTTTCAGTGCGGCTCACTTGTGCATATTTGAAAGTCGTCTTCCATTGACGGAAACAGGAAGGAAAAAAACCCAGAGTGCAAGAGAAAGAAGTACTGAGGTGAGAATAAAGGTACAAATCAATTTTCTTAAAAAATGTCACCACAATTATACAATTTTCTAATAATTTAATGGGAAACAAACGATCACAAGGTTATAAAGAACGACGGGTTAGACCAAACTATATAAAATAAAATAAATACAAATATGTCGAAGCCTGTCGTAGGCTACAGTCATAGCATTATTTTAACTGTTTAAAATACACGATGAATCTTCCGAATGAGCCTATATACTTGAAAGTTGCATTCACCTTTAGAGAAATCTTCCGCACTCCACCATCTTCCTCCGGTTATGGGATGTGAGTTCCTTTGCGTTGATCAAGTGGTCCTAAACATTTCACAATTTTGGTGAAGACTGTTGAACTGTTAAGAACCACTTGACCAAAGAGGAAAAGTCGTACCGGTCGATTTAGTTAGTTAAAACGTAAAGGTTGCAAGTCCAGGTATGAAGTACACCGTATCTCTGCCAACAACGCATCACTAACGAAGGTTAGTCTTCTCCAGCCTACTACAAGTGTTTAAAGTCTGACTGTGGTTCTCTCAGCAACTTGGTACAGTTTATATACAGAAGCTGTTGGTTTGAGGCTCATACAAATAGTGTTACTCGGTAAGGAATGAAGTCCATACCGGCCCGACCGGTCAAGTACGTCCCATTCAAGCGGAAGAGGGTGATATAGGCGCCTGTTGTTCACTGGTCAAACCAGTCTGAAACGAGACTATGCACTTTTGGGTTTGGGACTGATCAAGGCGGAGTGGCAGCAGAGATAGCACGCATTTCCGCCATAATAGACATCATCTGATTGTCTTAACTCTTACTTCTCCATGTTTACCGTGGTCGGCGTTATTTTATTGTTTTCTCACACAGCACGTGACACACTGTGCCCCAGGTTACAGCACCATGAAAATGTTATCTGATATTATCTGAATTTAGCCAAAATATGATGACATCTATGGATTATTTTGTGCTTCAGATGTATGGCAATTTCTTTGTCAACAAATTGTTTTCTCATCAAGGTCATCATATTCATACAGCTTTGAATATTAGATCATTTTTACAAAGGCTTGGGATATATCTTATTTTACACTCAATTGAAACTCACTGAGAAACTACTGAAAGTATATTCTTTAGTTCAGTGGAATCTCGAGTCCATATCTTATTCAACCTGTTGGGCCAGAGAATCTTGAATAACTAGAACTGTGTGAGTGTGCGTTTCAAAATACTTTTAGGTACGAGATGACACATGTATAGCACTCCTCAAGAGTGTGTTCTTTAAGTAATATTCATTAAACATGCAGGAGGTGACCCAATGAGGAATCAAATATATATTATTATTGTTACTTGACAATCACTCGAACGGTATGATTTTAGGAAACATGGTGGCTGATGTGTGAAGGAACCAGGTACCAACACTGTGCTTTTGCCCACTTCTCATTGGAACCAAATCACATGCCAGGTCCTTCTTTAAAGTTGCGGTTTCTACCATTGGCAGTGCAACTGCACACTTTTTCTAAAAAAAATTGGCCACTCATCTCATTACAGTGATGCAAGATTATTTACTCAATTTAATATTATTTTCATTGTAAATGATTGTCAAGACTTTTTGCATTGTGTCTTATTCCATAGCCAACATCAGAAAAAATTGCTTGGCACTGCCCAAAACATTTAAAAATGTTGGAGTACCTTAGAAGGTCCATGTGCACATGAATATGGAGTATCACTTGCACTCTAGATGAATCTATCTGGTTTAAGTCCCTTTGCAAATGATTTTCAATGGCCTAGGTCTGACCAAGTGACAACCTACTTGCCACATTCAAGGATCAATCCTTCCATCTAGAATTAATTGTTCACACATACAGTATTCTGAGAAAAAAACCTTGAAGACAAGTTAGGCGTTCCCGTGAGATGTAACAGATGACGCATTCAGAAAGAGCTTGCCACTGTCCACCGTCCCATATGTCACAGTCCCAGGAGTTCCGGGATGATAATAGATTGTTCACCAGTGTGAAGTCCGGTATTCGTCTCAGTGTGGGTGGCATCTGGAACTTAAGCAGCCAATATTTTACGATAACACATCAATTATAAACAGTAGTAAAAATCCTATCACGGTTGACAGGCTGGGCAAGATGCGATGCTTGAGGATGCCAAAAAACCATGAAAGTTAGACATTTTTGGCTTTCTCTATATAGTATATAATAGGTATTTTTTGACACTGATCACAAGATGACTCAATGATAAGTCCATTAAATTAAATGACCAATTAACTAGTCTTTTAAGGCTAAAATAGTCTTCCAGGGCTGTCATTCGCTCCCTTGAGTGTAGTCTATGCTGTTTTGAATTCCAAAATTACATCTGCCAAGTCTTCAAACAACAATAATGACTTCAGTGTGAAAATGGACTTGGGGAAGTTGTATGCGATGAGTCATTAAAGGTCCATTATATCTCTACAGCTAAGACCTGCACAAGCCTGACCAAAGGAGTAGAGGCCGCCAGCCAGTTTAGCACACACAATCCCTCTTGGAGAGACAGATGATAGAGCAAGGGTTCAGGTTTTAGCTACAGTTCCCTTTTGTCTACAATTAGACACACCTCATAACCCCCTCATTTTCACTAGTGAGGCCTGCCAACCATTTGCCAGACCTGCCCCTCTGTTCAAGCCTGTGCGTGGATTCTGTAAGAGGGAGAAATGTGTCAAAAATGGTGGTTTGTACACAAAATGTTGGGTACAGTAAATGTTGATTTTTTCACACATTGTACTTTAGGTTTGATTTGCAGGCATGTCAAACTAAACCCGGCACGACAACATACATTTTCTATTGTTTTCCTTTGCAACTGCCAACCGTTTGACTTGAGAAATGTCCCATCGAACAGGTTTGACAGATTTTAAGTGACACCGTGTCTACAGTATTCAGGAAGTCATCATGGTCTATGAGAAAGAAAAAAGAAGAAATGGCAAGAATGTTACCTGGGCAGAACCTCCATGCCGTGGACAACCAATCCCTGTTTTGCGTTCCGTTCATATTGGATGCCACCTGTGCTCATTCTGTATCATATTGTGATCACTCATACCTGTGAGGCCAATCTGAAACCAGTGGGCACTGAAATTAGGAGGGATACAGTGTCAGCTTTAATTGCGGTTTTATACTGACGGTTTAAAGCTTGGTTATGTCCCATCTGTCTCCCCCTACCACAGGCACTCCTTGGCAGCCATTTACTGACTCTTTAATGAGGGACTCAAGTGTGACGAGGGTTCGAGGTTTCAACCTCAGTGGGAATGGAAGGGTGTCGGAAGGTGATAGGATAGTTACAGGCAAAGGCTAGCAAGACCTCAGTTATACCGTAAGGTAAATTTGTTTTTCCTACGTCTGAAACCAGTAGTACAGTAAAGGTCATACAACTTTGATGTCCTCCCACATGTTTTTAAACCATCTTTGACTCCATTGCACACCATCGTTGTCGATATTAAGTGACGCACTTTACCCTGTGTGCCAGATAACTCTGCTCCGATCAGGTTTTTGCTTGTTTTCATGATGTTTGAGTGTTTGTGTATGTGTACGGTGTGAGGGCAGCATATTGTGGCATTTAAAACAAACAATACACACTTCTGAATGGAGTCTTTGTAGGTAATTAATGACACCTACTACCTTCATGGAACCAGCCATAACACATTCATGTGCACTGACACAGTTGTGTCACATCGTGTACACAGCAAGCACTCTCTAGGTCCAACCGAGCAAAAAATAGTAACTCGACTGCACCTCACATTCCATTCTGTCCTAACTGTACCAGCAGAACAGGATAGATGAGATGTTCCCATGATGATAAATTCATACTTCCTCATGTTTGTAGGCTCTGGGAGTTTTTTTCTCTCCAAGCAAACAGTCAAAGGTTTTTAAGAAGGATTGTGCACATCACCCCTTGCATTACTTTTGATCTGTTTGCAGATGATCAGGGTAAAACATGTATTTTTACATTTGAGAGAAAACAGCTTCTGAAATATTCAATTGGGTAACACTTTATAATACTGAAACGTTCTCACAATCTTACATTCTTTGAACTTCTTACTCATTCTTCTAATACTTTTTCACATAGTCAAAGTTTCATGAAGCACGTATGTGCGTGGAATGTTACAAAAGAGTGTGTTCTTACAAGTGGATGTGTAGACTTTTCAGACGTAGCCTGTGTGTGAGCCCATTTCACCTGCGTGAGCGTTCCTTAGGTGTGTGTGTGAATGTATTTCATATGCGACTGTGTAAGCATTTCATAAATTTGTGAGCCTGTTTTAAACTCTAAAGTCCTGTTTAAAAATCAATACCTAAAACACTGTCCTTTACTAATCGCAGTTTTGTTTCCACCTAGTGGACTGCATTGAAAGCACTTAAGATTCAGCGTTTAAATGCCTTCTCTTTGGGCCTATGATAGTTCTAAACATCTTTAAAGGAAACAAGACAGGAATTAGAACCATAATCCATAAATATACTTCCCTCAAGATCACGTGTGGCTAAACATCAATCCTGGTCCATTAAATCTAAAGTTTTTGCAACCTGGCTTTTTTTGCAACCTAGTGGTCAAAACACTTTGAAGAAATGTGTGATGTATGAGTAGGCCAATTATCACAAGCTTTCTTTGTGATGTCAGATTTATGATGACTTGATGCACATAGTTATTATTACATGATTTCTTTGTAGCCTACATTCTTAACAGCCTACATTTGGCAGGCTACACATGGTACACGTCTACAACAATGCTGCGTTCTGTATTACCTGCAGATGAGCCTTTCTAAATTGAGTGGTCCTCTGCATTACTTACTATCATGGGCGTATCTAGCCCTATTTTGGGGGGGCTGGAGCCCCCCCCCCCCACACACACACATATTTTTTAATAAAAACAGTATATATATCTTTCATATTTTACATCTACATTTGTTAATTTAGTACTAATTTAGACACTATTTAAAAGGATATTTTCAAAAATGTATTCTGGGGGAGCATGCCCCCAGACCCCCCTAGTTTTGCTGGGTCACAGGAAAAATTATAGGTTTTATCTAGGGGCTTAGGACCCCCAAAAGTGGGAACCTAGATTCCCCCCTGCTTACTATGATATATTTTGCAGCTTTTAGTGAACATCTTCTCGGGTGCGAGCGAGAGGAAGAGATGCAGAAATGGCCAGAGCCGGTGTTGTATCACCCGATGCATGACTCTCTGGATTGGCACCCCCTCGCGGGTGATACAACACCGGCTCTGCACCGCATACTATTAAAATTGTACCTTTACCCATCCCGTATTCGTCATAAATGAACGTCCAATGAAAGAACGATCGGTGTTTGTTGTTAATCTACGAGGATGAACGACAAAATACTACTTTGATCTCACCCTTAAGAATTATCATTTTTTATCATATTGAAGAATTGAATGAACGACTTTTAATTTAGTTGTCTATAGTTTGAAACTGATAAATTGGCACTGGCAGCTGGAAACGAAGACCTGCAATCGGAAAACGTCATCGGTCATGGCAGCACCCACATTCTGGTGAAATGATAAGTGATATTCAGCTGTGTAGACTACAAGACAGGACTCGCTGTATTTTGTTTGAAACACGTGCATTAACCGTTGAAATGATATACGTTTGCTTGTAGGCCAGTAGCTCAACATGGCAGCGAACTTGTTTATCATTGTGAAGACAGAAGACGACGAGGAGCGGCCGTGTACAGACATTTGTCATGGTGAGGAGGAGGAAAACAAACCCTTATTAGATACCAGACCGTCAATTAATACCCATACTCAAGACAACCCATCTTTCAGAACAAGAGACATTGAAGAGAATGAAGTGATTTGGCAGAGACGTTCAACTCAGGTGAATGAAATATTCTCAAAGGTGATGACCAAGAAATACAGATTACAAAAACACATAAAATGCAAGAAAATAGGATTACATGTGGATGTTGGGTCAGGACTGAAACAGAAACTGGATTTGCAGTTACTTACCAACGGAGTAATGAACGAGATAACAGATTTTGCCAAAGAACTGTCTACTAATTCTCAAAAACACTACATCGCTGAAATTCTGGAGTACAATTTTGATATTAGCTTTGAAAACAGTAAACAAAAAGGTGAATTTGCGTATCAAACTTGGCAGAGAGTGGTTGAATTGCAGAAACGTCAAGCACAGAAACCTTTTAAATTATCTATACTTAATCAACCATGGATGCTCAGAATAAAACCACATAACATGGTTCCAAACACATCCAGTCAGACAGACCCTCTTAGAGATTCTGGAATCATCACCTCAGAGCATCTGGGATATGCTGAAATCTGTTCTGAAAGTGAGTCTGACATGATGGCAAACCAGGACATCAAGAGGGAGACATTCTATACTGGGTTAGAGGAGACCAGTGCAGACCTCTACCCTCTGTGTCAGGAAATTGGTCTGGACCTTGATGTGACCAATAGGCCTACGGGTTGGTCAAAAGAGAAACTTGACATGGATGTTTTGACCAAAGGGGTTATGATTGAAGTGGCTAAATATACAAAAACACTGTGTGGGACATACAAGCAGATAGTCCTTGACATCTTGGAACACAATTTTGATCTTGATTTGCAAACTGTGAACTCTGAGCTCTTTAAAACAGTTCTCTTCAATATAGGAATGTTGAAGCAACTGAGGAAAAAGAAACAAAGTCAACCATGGTATGATACAGTCTTCTCAATGCAAAGACCTAGACATGTGCTCAAGTTTGCCTCAGCTGTATCTAAAAGTGTTTCTAGAAGGCAGTCGGATCGACTGAAAATGAGACAGCTGTGTGCTGCTGTTGATATAGAAGAGTTGAAGAAAAAGCTGAGTGGTGAGGCACAGTATGAAACGGCCGTCTCATTGCAAAGACCTAGAAAGAGGGATCATAAATTGGCACCAGCTTTTTCTAGAAGGAAGTCAGAACGACTGAAAAGGAGACAACTGTCTGCAGCCGACGGTCATAAAAAGAAAAGGAAGAAAGGAACTCAACATGAAAGAACGTCTGACCAGACCTGTGAGATGAGCAGCTTTGAAAGGACTGACCCATATATCTATGAAACTGCAGATGTGGACCAAATGGATGACCTAGGCTACATGTGGTCACTGGAGAACCCTGGTCTTGAACCTTCACTTACAGTCCTGTCTGCTGCTGGTGGTGGACACGTGTCCTCTCCTGCCCCTCCCCTAACGTCATCCTATGACACTCACACTGCCTTGTGTGCTGAAGAAGTGAAGCTGGAAGACAATAACAATATGAGGGCAAAGCTTGATTACTATCCATTTTGTGAACAATCAGGCATAGACCTTAATGTATATTCAAAATTGGAATCCAAAGAAAAACATGACTTACAGTTTCTGACGAATGGTGTGATGTATGAGATTCATAGATATGTTAATAGAAACAGGAATGGTTTGTCCTATTCACACTTTCTATATGACATCTTGGATTACAACTTTAGAATGAGTTTCACTTTCCACGATTACTGTTACAATAATTTTCCCCTACGATGTACGCCGCGTGTAAAGCAACTGGCGAAAAAATATCCAAGTGCCTTTGTCAGAAACCCACATTATGCCGATTGCGTGTTTGTGCTACACTCTGAAAAGATGACAGAAAAAAATGAAACCAAGGACAGTTACTCAACTGCAAGAACGCCTGAGAGACATTTCGAGAGGGCAGACCTGTGAATTGAGCAACTTTGAAAGGATGAACGCTAATTCTGATGAAACAAAGTTTGCTGAAGCAAAAGTTTGAAATAATGTCACACAATCCATGGTAATAATTTATTTGATTCCACAGAAGACAGGACTGTGGAGATCCATGTCAGTGGTCATGCCATGAGGACAAGGAACCAAAAATGTGCCTTTAAACCTCAGTATGCAAAAGGAACAGGAAGGAAAATGTGAAGACTATTGTTCACCAGGTTGAGAATTGTCGAGAATATTTGTTTGCCTAATCATTTGTGCCATTTTTCCAGCTAACTTTTTTGTCATGATCATAACCACATTCTTAGGGCAAGGAGTTATATTCTCACCTGGTATTAAAATCTTAGTTTGCGAAGATATGCCATGTAAAGTCTGACTACCTACTGTAATTGTTGTTTGATATTGCAGACTAGAAACTGAGAATTATGTAGAAATAAGGCATTTTTTTATTGATTTGTTTTGATTTGTCATACATTTACATTGTTAGAAGCTTTGCCCTTGTTTTTTCTCTGCGTTGCAGGGTTTAAATGCATGAACATTAACATAAGAAGAAGATGATATTACCTCTCTTCACTTGTAAATGTTTCCCTGAACATTTTGGGGGTTGGCAAAGATTACAAGTTTATATCTTGGTGTTACTGTTTTCTAGAAAAACTTGAAATCAAAGTTTTTTGTCAGTGACGGGAAGACCTTAGTTGTAGAGAAAGTTTTTATTAATTTCTGTTTCTCTCATTGGTCAATGGCCAGATAAGTTTCAAAGCAATATTGCATCCAGCCTTTAGGTGGTGGTATGGTATTAGCCTTAGTCGCTACTGCAACAGGGACACCATCACAGGGCTTGCATTGAGTTATCGCTGACATGCTAAGAATTTTGCAAGCCAGAAACCTTTTTTTTTTTAATTTGTAATAAACGGTCAACCTATACATCCCTGCTTGTCTTTTTGTGCATAAAATGTGTATACATCTGAAATTTACCTTGGGTGGGAATTTTCTACTGTATGTTGCAGTTTTACTTAAGATGAACATAGCCTACACTGAATGGGTAATAGTATGCAGATATTGCTCCACATACACATAAAAAAGGTAACTAGATGGAGATGCAGCTTGATGATGCCGATGGTTTAATGGGAAGTCCAACAAGCTCATGTGCTATGGTCAGGTGTCCGAATACTTTTGACTATGTAATATAAATCACTGAAGATTTGGTTGTATTTCCTGTGAGAAATTGACAAAATATCAGGATAAACTAGCTTTGTTTAAGTATAAATTGACTCAAGTATTTGCCTTTTTTTTTACTGTAGAGGCAGGGTTTCTCTACGTTATTGTTTCACAACTAGACAATGTGTCGTAGGATATCAATATTAAATGACTAACATTTGAGTTGCAAAGCAAACTACCTTTATTCATCATGAACGAACGCTCATCCAATGAAAATGTATACTTAATTTAGCCACACTTTCACTCACGGAATCTGGGATGGGGTCATAATATAGGTATTTTGCTCATGTAGAAAAGTAGAAACCCCGTAACCAGTCAATGGTTTGTATTAATGTAGGGAACAAGCCTTACACTCCCGAACAGTAGGTGGAGATGATCCACATCTTAAATGTTGGTCCCAATCTACCATAACATCAACAGAAGAAGAAGAAAACTTGTTCAAATCACAAGCAGTCTGGTGTTAGCTATGCTATTAAAGTACTTTTCTTGCACCCACAAGAAGTTGTAGGGAGTGTATGGATAACTTATATTTATTTAATCCTGCGCTACAGCCCTACAGAACACAAGCTAGGACTCGCAAGTTTGAAGTTTTTAAGTTTGAAAATGGAAGTCGCTGTTGTGAAGCTAGAAGACGACGAGGAGGAGAGACCGTGCACCGAAATTAGTGCTGAAAAGGAGGGAGACGAACAGTTTTTAGCAAACACTATTCCGTCTATTAAAACACAGACTGAAGACAACACATGTTTGGAATCAAATACTTCCGAAAATGTCAAGATTGAACATTATGTCAAATTAGGAAACCTCGGAGATAATAAAGCGATATGGAGGAGACGTTCAACTCTGGTGAAAGAAATATTCTCAAAGGTAACGAGCAGAAAACGAAAATCAGAAGAAAACATGAGATGCAAGAAAATAGGATTAGATGTGGATGTGGGGTCAGGACCAAAGCCGAAACTTGATTTGCAGTTACTTACGAACGGTGTAATGAAAGAAATTCAGAGTTTGCCAAAGAACTGTCAACTCATTCTCAAAAACACTACATGGCTGAAATTCTGGAGTACAATTTTCATATATGCTTTGAAAACAGTAAACAAAGACGTGAATTTGCACATCAAACTTGGCAGAGAGTCGTCGAAATGCAGAAACGTCTAAAACAGTATCCTGATGATTTATCTACGTTTAATGAACAATGGATGCTCAGTATTCATCCATATTACATGTTTCCAAAGACTTCCAGTCAGATAGACCCTATGAGAGATTCTGGAATCAAGTCAGAGCATCTGGGATATGCTGAAATCTGTGTTAAAAGTGAGTCTGACATGATGCCCAACCAGGACATCAAGGTGGAAACATTCGATACTGTGTCAGAGGAGACCAGGGCAGACCTCTACCCCCTGTGTCAGGAAATTGGTCTGGACTTTGATGTGACATATAAGGGTTGGTCTAAAAAGAAACTTGACAATGATGTTTTGACCAAAGGGGTTATGATTGAAGTGGCCAAGTACACCAAAGAACTTTGTGGGACATACAGACAGATTGTCTTTGATATCTTAGAACACAATTTTGATCTTGATTTACAAGCTGTGGACTCAGAGCTCTTTCAAGCAATTATCTTCAGAATTAATTTAATAGGAATGAAGAAAATAAGAAATAAATATAGAAAACGTAATCTTCGGGCATGGCATGAAACAGCCTTCTCATTGAAAACATATAAAAAGAGCGATCCTAAATTGGCAGCAGCTGTTTCTATAAGGCAGTCGGTACGACAGAAAAAGAGAAAACTGTCTGCTGGTGATTGTGATACAAAGAAAAGGGAGACAATTACTCAATCTGCAGGAATGTCTGAGAGAAATTTCAAGAAGCGGATATGTAAGTTCAGCAGCTTTGAAAGGACTGATGAATATAATGATGACACTGCAGATTTTGAGCAAATTGATGACCAAGGCTACATACGCTCACTGGAGAACCCTGGTCTTGAACCTTCACTTACAGTCCTGTCTGCTGCTGGTGGTGGACATGTAACCTCTCCTGCCCCTCCCCTGACATCATCTTATGACACTCACACTGCCTTTTGTGCTGGAAAAGTGAAGCTGCAAGACAATAACAATATGAGAGCAAGGCTTGATTACTATCCCTTTTGTGAACAATCAGGCATCGACCTTGATGTACATTCAAAATTGGAATCCAAAGAAAAACGTGATTTGCAGGTTCTGACGAATGGTGTGATGTACGAGATCCGTAAATATGTTAGAAGAAACAGAAAAAAAAAGGCCTATTCACGCTTTCTATATGACATTTTGGATTACAACTTTGATATCAGTTTCCCCAATCAGACGTGGCTTTCCTTTACCCAACGATTAGTGTCTCTTGTTAAACAACTGGCGAAAACATATTACCGTGACGTGGCCAGCAACCCAAATCATGCCACTGATGTATTTGCACTACACTATGGAAGGTCAACAGCAAGAAAGAAAAATGGGACAGTTACTCAACCTGCAAGAATGTCTGAGAGAATTTTCAAGAAGAAGACATTAAAATTGAGCAACTTTGCAAGGACCAACCCAAATACAGATGGAACTGCAGACTTTGGCCAAATGTATGACCTAGGGTACATGTGCTCACTGGAGAACCCTGGTCTTGAACCCTTGCTTACAGATCAAGCAAACATGTCTCATATAAAAAAGGAGTCCAACTAGTCACTTAAAGAATGAGCAGAGTTTTAAATAGTGTTCCACAGCCCAAGGTGATGATGGATTTGCTTCTACAGATGGCAGAAGTAGGTATTACCAGCCACTTTTAAATGTTTCTGACTATTTGAACAAAATACACAATACCAAATTCTTACCAAAATCTGAAATTGAACCTAAAGTTTTGATAAGGTTTATGGTCTTTGTAAGTGACTGCCCACTGTAATTGTTGTTAGTAATTGTAAAGTAGAGACTGAAAGCTACTGTATACTGAAAGGAAACATCAAGCAAAAATGCTATGTTTTTATTTTGAATACGTTTATAAATAACTTTGTCATAACCTTCTTCCTTGTTTTTTATTCCCCACATTGCAGGGTTTAAAAATGTAAAGGTTAGACTATGTAAGAAGATTGCAGTACCTTCTTCAGTTGTAAATGTTTCCCTGAACATTTTGGGGTTGACAAAGAGTACTGTTTATATCTAGGGGTTTTCTAGAAGAATGTTTAATCGTCGTTTTGTGTCAATGACAAGAAGAACTGAGTTGTAGAGAAAGTTTTAAATAATTTCTGTTTCTCATCGATCAATGGCCAGATGTAATTGCTCTAAAGCAGTATTTACTTCCAGCCTTTAGGTGGCAGTATTGTAATAGCCTTAGTTGTTAGAACAGGATTGCATTGTGCTTCCATTGAATTATCGCTGACATCTGCTTGAAATGGTTCCAAGCCAGAAACCTTTTGTTTCAATTTGTAATAAACAGTCAACCTTACATGTATCCCTGCTTGTCAATCTTGTACATACAATGTGTATACATCTCAAATTTACCTTGGGTGGGAATTTTCTACTGTATGCTGCAGTTTTACATAACTTATGATGAACATGGCCTACACTAAATGGGTAATAGTATGCAGATATTGCTCCACATACACATAAAAAAGGTATATGGAGATGCAGCTTGATGATGCCCATGGTTTAATGGGAGGTCCAACAACCTCATGTGCTATGCTTGGGTGTCCGAATACTTTTGGCCATGTTATATAGATCAGTGAGGATTTGGTTGTATTTCCTGTGACAAATTTACAGAATTACAGGATAATCTAGCTTTGTTTAAGTATAAATTGATTCAAGTATTTGCATTTTTTTTTTTTTTACTGTAGAGGCAGGGTTTATATACGTTGTTGTTTGATACCTAGACATGTGTCGTAGGATAGCAATATTATATGACTAACATTAGTGTTGCAAAGCAAATTACCTTTACACACTCCGTATTCATCACAAACGAACGATCATCCGATGAAAATGTAAATTCAGTTTAGCCACACTTGTATTTAGGGAATCTGTTATGGGGGCAGGATAGGTATTTTGTTCATGAGTTACGGATTTTTTTTTTATTGCATAAAGGCAGAAAAACAATCAATTACAGAGTATGCAAACACAGAAGAATGCAAAGGAACAACACAGCAAAAATCACAAAGGCCGTATAAAAAGTGCAGAAATCAATTGTTTTGACAGCCTTCTCATTAAAGGAATACAATATAGTTTGAATGTATATTTCTAATTCTTTGTAAAAGATCAAAAAGATAGGTTTTCTATTAGAAAATGTGCTTCGATTGAATGTGATATTTCTCCATCAATAATACAAAATTAATAAGATAAAATTGTTTTTCCTTATTCTTATCACAGCCATAAAAACCAAACAGTACATTCTCCCATAATAATACAAAATCAGCAAGAATATGGTCCACCACAAATCTGCAAGTATCTTCCAAAATTTCTTCACGCTCGAGCAGTACCAAAACAAATGTGAGACAGTTTCTGGATGCTCACCACAGAAGCTTGGAATCAATGTCCTTTTTATATTTCTTCAAATAATGACTTGCAGGGTAAAATTTGTGGATCAGCTTGTAGGACACTTTTCTGATCTTGTTAACTAATAGGTATTTATGAGGTATGAGCCAAACCTTCAGCAAACACAAGTTATAAACAAACATATTAGAGTAGGTATGAACATATGGTATAGAAACAACATTCTTTTGAAACAGGCCACGAATAGAGTTATTATTTTTGGGGAGTAAAGAAAAACAAATTTCACCAATGGGATTGAGAGAGGGCAACTCATTTACATTTAGCAGACGCTCTTATCCAGAGCGACTTACAGTAAGTACAGGGACATTCCCCCCGAGGCAAGTAGGGTGAAGTGCCTTGCCCAAGGACACAACGTCATTTGCCACGGCCAGGAATCGATCTGGCAACCTTCAGATTACTAGTCCGATTCCCTAACCGCTTAGCTATCTGACTCCCACAACTCATGAAGATGAGGCCCAGGTATACTTTTAAACAACATTAGAGTTCCAGATGGGATAGCATCAAACACTATAGCATACTCTATGGGAGTGATGGGAACATTATAAAGAGTCAGGAAATCCTCAATTAGTAGTATACCCTCATCATTGAAAAGTTGACTCACCAAAAGGATGTTGCTGTTAAACCATTATTCCATAAATAAAGATTTGTTTCTGTATAGTATATTCTTATTGTTCCAAATGAAGTATTTATGTGGAGAAAAGTTGTGTTTGTATAACAGAGACCAGGCTAACAGAATTTGTCTATGGAAAGCAGACAATTTTGCAGGGATCTTATCAATATTATAGTTACAGTAGTACAAAGCCTCCAAAACGGGAAAAGATAAAATGAGGTATAAAAGTTGAGGTATAAAAGTTCCATATTGAAGTTGGATTTATTAAGAAATGTTTGGCCCAATTAATTTTAAAAACATTGTTCAACGTGGAGAAACCTAAGAAGTTTTGGCCACCACACTCATATGTTTTCATAATGACAGATTTTCTTGCATAGTGTATGCGGTTTTTCCATATGAAGTTAAATAACAAACGATCAATTGCTCTAACGACCTTATCATCAACATGTATGGATTGGGCAACATAAGAAAGCCAAGAAAATGCCCTCAGCTTTAGTAAGCAACACTCGACCTTTCAGAGATAAATCTCTGTAGCCAGTGATTTAACTTACTTTTAGTTTTATCAATAATATGATTAAAATTTAACGAGCGTCTGTCCTTTTGACCTTTGGAAATTGTAACTCCAAGATATATGTTACACTTTCTTTCACTGGGATATTGCAAATTGAGGGCAGCAGACAGTCCTTAATAGTAAACCATTCACATTTGTTCACGTTTAGGCAAAGAACAGAGGCTTTAGAAAAATTATTGATCAAATCAATTGTTCTAGGAATCTGTTCAGCAGTTTGTAGAAAAAGGGTTGTGTCATCTGCAAGTTGACTTATTTCTGTCAGAAATATGGATACCTTTAGCCTGGCTGCCAGCCCAACTTCGCCCTGCCCACAAAAAAATTTGGTCGGGAAGTTGGGTCTGAAGTAGCCTGGCTCTGCCCTCCTAAGGCCCTCCTCCCCACAGGGTTCGGGAAAAGTTTGATTTTCCAGCTACTGCAACTAGCTCCGTTACAGTAGTGGTGAAAGAGTTGGCTAAGGCGAACGCTTGCAATTGGTTATGGCAAATCAGAGTGGCTCTGGGCAGATCCAATAGTTTTAAACTTCAACAGAGGACCCGCCTTCAAGGAAGTTAACGTTTGTTAATGGAGCGATCCCAGACCCTCTGTACAAATATAGGGAACAACTATAGAGGGTTTTCACCGACGCGTCATCAGACTGGAAGTCGCCATCTTGGAGGCACTCCGCATCACAACAAAGCACTGGCACTGAAGTATATCCCGAACGTCGTCAAGGAAAACGGTAAATTATTGCCGTGTTTCAGGTTGTACATTTAGGACAGATCGTGAAAAACATTTGGTATATTATCGACTTCCAAAAGTTATTAAAAACCAGGGAAAGGAATGCCAGAGATTGTCAGAGGAAAGGAGGCGCTTGTGGTTGGCAAAGCTCAACAAAGATCTACGAGGGAAAAATCTGGACAACATACAGATTTGTTCGGCACATTTCTTGTCAGGTATTGTGAAATGTTTATTTCAGCAGATCAAAACTAATTTTCTATTGTAATGATAATATTTTTAATAGTAAATAGTCAAAACAATTACTGCTTTTATTGTTTTTACTGTGCGCTTATTTTACTGTAAAGCTGACGTTGACATAATATAATTCTTATCAAACTACTGCATGTGTATGGGTTTGGCGAGAAAACCAGGTAGTTAACAATATCGAGATATCCAACTGAAGGCAGAATCACCGGGTCGAAACGGATCCAAGTAGATGGAGCTAACTGGTAGGGTTCTGCACCGCCAATAAATCCTAATTTCTCAAAATATTGACCATTTTCTTGTGGTCCAAGTCCTTCCCTATATGCCTTTGGATCTTGGACGCGTTTTGATGACCAATTCGGTCGTTTACACATGGCTACAGTTGTACCAAAGAGTTTAGAATATACGTTCTTTGGTTGTACTCGGTTCAGTTGTTTACACCGAGTGCCTCCAATATGGCCGCGCATCCGGGTTACCACCCAGAACGTGACGTTGGTGAAAACCCTCTATATAAAACCAGGATCTGGGCGGACCAATGAAATTGCCAGGGCGGGCTTTATACGATGATGGACAGATGATCAACAGTAACGTGATCAACAACGTCACGAAGAAGCCTTACCTACAGTGCGTTCACACTGCAGCGACGCGATGCGAGCGACAACATGTTTTCCATTCATTTCCTATGAAGCCAGGCGAATCGCTTGCGTGGTGCATTGTGGGTAGCGACGCGACAGAGTTCAGATTTCTAAACTTTATGCAAATGAGGAGCAATTTTCGCTAGCGATGGCCAATCGGAATGTTTTCTTGTTTCTTGTCACGTAGCAACCATGGCAAACATTTCTAGCTTTCTAGGTTTCAAGGTGGAGGAGAAACTAATTGTTTGTGTGGCTGCTTACCCAGTCCTGTGCGATACATAACTGTATTTGTACAGAGATGTTAATTAAAAAAAAACAATGCATGGCGCAAGGTTTGCCGAAGTTGTGGGTGCTTGTTAGCCTGGCTGCCAGCCCAACTTCTCCCCGCCCCCCAAAAAATTTGGTCGGGAAGTTGGGTCTGGAGGGTCTCGCATTGGGGACCAACTACAGAAAACCAGAATCTGGGCGAACCAATTAAATTGCCAGGGCGGGCTTTATACGATGATGGACAGATGATCAACAGTAAAGTAATCACCCACGTCACAAAAGAGCACTTAAATTGAATTCGTTTTGAACAAACATGGCTACCGCCGGAGATCTGGGATGTTATGATACTGCCATCGAGTCTGTTTTAGAAGACATCGACAGCGCATTAATTTTGAAAGAGGAACAGAGAGACGCCATCAAGGCATTTGTGATGGAAAATATGTTTTTGCCGTCCTTCCTACGGGATTCGCTAAAAGTTTAATTTATCAGCTGGCCCCGATGCCCTTTGCCCTTTATTGTTTCGCTCAAAAAGGTTGACCGTGTGAACAAGTACTCTCCCTACCCTTAAATTAATTTTACAAGACCGGCAAAAATCGTTTGTATTCATTCTTCAAGCATACTTCAAGTCTGCTTGTAGTTTAGTTCTGTTGACAACAACTATGCGGTGCTTAACATACGTCACATACTCTGTTGCTCTGATTGGTTGTAGATCTATCCAATTGAGCGAAGAGGCATTTGTTTTCCAGGCTCGTTTGAAACACGCCCTGTAGTCAAAGCCCAACGGAGAGTTCTCAGACTCATATTCTGACAAGAATTATGAGTATGACAACGTCAGGCTAGGTGCTTGTAACTGTCAGTTTAGTCACATTACGTAACTTTGCTCTGTGGTAACTAGCTAGCTAGCCCGGCTGGAACTCCCTATCGTATCGACAGATTAGCAGAGACTGAGGAATTTAGTAAAACGTTTTTTAGACATGTCAACGTGTATGTCTATTAAACAGTTTTGTATGTTGTATACAAGTTGTATTTTGATCGATGTTGCAACTAGCTTACGTAAACCCAAGTCTGCACACTTGGCCATGACAACTACAACAGTGACTTTAGAGAACTACGTTCTACATTAATCTGTTTGAAACGCCCCGGAGCGTGGTGAACTGTGGGAAGGAAAGCGATGGCAAGCGATTCGCGTCGCTGCAGTGTGAACGCACTGTTACTTGGGTTGAATTCGTTTTCAACAAACAACATATTACGTTGCTCTGATTGGTTGTAGGTCTATCCAATTGAGCGAAGAGGCATTTGTTTTACGTGTTAGGTTGAAACACGCCCCATAGTCACAGCCCAACGGAGAGTTTTCAGACTCATATTCTGACTAGAATTATGAGTATGACAACGTCAGGCTAGGATACCTTGCAAATCACTAGATTTTACACAACATGTATTAAATTGAGTAGCAAGCAAAAATAAATGAGACGATATTGGGCACCTCTGCCTTAATCCCCTATTCAGAGTAAATCTTGGAGATGAGCCGTGTTGTAATTTAATAGAGCAGTTGCCGAGTTTCTTCTTCTCTACTAGCCAATGGTTTGTATTCGTGTAGGCCACTGGCCATACACTCCCGAACAGTAGGTGGAGATGATGCACCTCATAAACGTTAGTTGCAATCTACCATAAAAACAACAGAAGAAGAATAAACACTCGTGGGTGCTAGCTATAAAATACTTGTATTGCACCCGTAAGAATAATTTTAGGGAGTGTATGGATAAATAATATTTATTTAACCCTGCGTTACAGCACTATAGAATACAAGATAGGACTCGCTATCTTCAGTTTGAAAATGGAAGTCGTTGTTGTGAAGCTAGAAGATGAGGAGGAGAGACCATGCACCGAAATTAGTCCTGCAAACGAAGAAGACAAACAGTTTTTAGCAAACACTATTCGGCCTATTAAAATACAGCCTCAAAACAACACATCTTTGGAATCAAATACCTCAAAAAATGTCAAGATTGGACATGATGTCCAATCAAGAAACATTGAAGAGAATAAAGCGATATGGCGGAGACGTTCAACTCTGGTAAAAGAAATATTCTCTAAAGTGAAGAGCGGAAAACGCAGGTTAGAAGAAAACATGAGATGCAAGAACATAGGATTAGATGTGGATGTGTGGTCAGGACTGAAGCAGAAATGGGATTTGCAGTTACTTACGAACGGTGTATTGAAAGAAATTGTAGAGTTTGCCAAGGAGCTGTCGACCAATTCTCAAAAACACTACATTGCTGAAATTCTGGAGTACAATTTTGATATTGGTTTTGAAAACAGTAAAAATAGAACTGCATTTGTACTTCAAACTTGGCAGAGACTGGTTGAAATGCAGAAACGTCACGCACACAAGCCTTTTGAATTATCTGTTCTTAATCAACCTTGGATGCTTGGCCTAAAACCATATCACATGGTTCCAAAGACTTCCAGTCAGAAAGACCCTCTTAGAGATTCTGATATCATCACCTCAGAGCATCTGGGATATGCTGAAATCAGTTTTGAAAGTGAGTCTGACATGATGGCCAACCAGGACATCAAGGTGGAGACACACTATACTGTGTCCAAGGAGACCAGGTCAGACCTCTACCCCCTGTGTCGGGAAATCGGTCTCGACCTTGATGTGACATATAAAGGTTGGTCTAAAGAGAAACTTAACATGGATGTTTTAACCAAAGGGGTTATGATTGAAGTGGCCAAGTATACCAAAGAACTGTGTGGGAATTACAAGCAGATAGTTCTTGATATTCTGGAACACAATTTTAATCTTGATTTGCAAACTGTGGACTCACAGCTCTTCAGAAGAATTATCTTCAACATCTATGCAGGACGTTTGAATGAAAAGAAACGTGATCATGCATGGAGTGACACAGCCATCTCGTTGCAAAAATTTAAGAATAGGGATAATAAATTGTCACCAGCTGTTTCTCCTAAAAGGCAGTCAGAACGACAGAAAAAGAGACAACTGTGTGCTGCTGATGTTGAAAAAAAGAAAAGGGAGACAGTTAGTCAATCCACAGGAACATCTGAGGGAAATTTCAAGAAGTGGACCTGTAAATTCAGCAACTTTGAAAGGACTGACCAAGGTAAGGATGAAACTGCATATGTTGGCCAAATTGATGACCAAAGCTACATGTGCTCACAGGACAACCCTGGTCTTGAACCTTCACTTACTGTCCTGTCTGCTGATAGTGGTGGACATGTGTCCTCTCCTGCCCCTCCCCTGACATCATCTTATGACACTCACACTGACTTGTGTGCTGAAGAAGTGGAGCTGAAAGACAATAACAATATGAGGGCAAGGTTTGATTACTATCCCTTTTGTGAACAATCAGGCATCGACCTTGATGTATATTCAAAATTGGAAGCCAGAGAAAAATGTGATTTGCAGGTTCTGACAAATGGTGTGATGTTCGAGATTCATAAATATGTTAATAGAAACAGAAAAAAGAAGCCCTATTCACGCTTTGTACATGACATTTTGGATTACAACTTTGATATGAGTCTCCACAATCAGAAGTGGCATTTCTTTACCCACCGATTAGTGTCGGATGTTAGACAACTGGCAAAAAAATATAAATATGCCGTGGCCAGCAACCCAAATCATGCCACTGACGTGTTTGTACTACACTCAAAAATGCCAATAGAAAGAAAGGGAAAGGAGACGGTTACTCAACCTGCAAGAACGTCTGAGAGAATTTTAAAGAAGAAGACATAGAAATTAAGCAACTTTGAAAGGACCAACCCTTATACAGATGGAACTGCAGATTTTGGCCAAATTGATGACCTAGGCTACATATGCTTACTGGAGAACCCTGGTCTTGAACCTTTGCTTACAGAGCAAGCAAACGTGTCATGATTTTTGTATGTCAAATTAGTCACTCTTTAAAATGTGCAGAGCTGGAAATTTATACTTTTGCTAAGTACTTGCACGTAACTCTGTCATTATTGCATTTCGTACTGCTGTCAATCAATTTCTCATTTCTGTTAGTTACTGGGCATCCAGTCAGAGACAAAAGTGTTGGACCTACCCTTTCAGTTAGGAGTAAATTTAATTTCCCAATTGTGGGAGCGTGTGGAAAGCAAGTCATCCTATTTGCGGGGAATTTACTTGTACGTGGGGGGGAGTGTTTTAATTTGGGGGATGTACTGGTATTAGTAGGTGTGTTTTGCACTTCAGGGCCACCGTACTGACATCTGCTTGGAATTGTTTGCAAGCCAGAAAGCTTTTGTTTCGATTTGTAATAAACAGTCAATCTTATATGCACCCCTGCTTGTCTTTTTGTGCATAAAATTGACCTTGAATGGTAATTTTGTACTGTATGTTGCAGTTTTACACCACTTAAAATGAACATAGCCTACACTAAATAGGTAATAGTATGCAGATATTGCTCCAAATACACATAAAATGTAGATGGAGATGCAGTTTGATGATGCCCATGGTTTAATGGGAGGTCCAACAAGCTCATGTGTAATGGTCAAGTGTCCGAAAACTTTGGGACATGTCATAGATCAGTGAGGATTTGGTTGTATTTCCTCTGACAAATGTATAGAATAACAGGATCATCTAACTTTGTTTAAGTATAAATCGACACAAGGTTTTGACTACCTTTTTTTTTACTGTAGGCCTACAGTCGTGGCCATAAGTTTTGGCAATGACAAATGTTGTGTTTTGCCAAGGTTGCTGGTTCAGGATTTGAAGAAAATGTTTTCACATGTTTCTATAGAATACTGTAATACAATAATCGGGATAATGTATAAAACACCGGTCGCTTCGCGTCAGGGTGCTGTTCGCATTGTCGTGCTTTTTTTCCCGATAATGACAACGGCGTTCTATACATTATCCCGCTTGTTACACGGCTACTTGCCAACAAAAATAACTTAACACAGTGTGTCTTTTTACAGTTTATTTGTTACCATTCGTAGTGTTGATCAGCAGAGAAATTGTTCGCCAAAAACGTTGAACTTCATAGACGTTGAACATTCTTTAGGCTTCTAATCAGTTGACGTCGCTAAGCAACGGAGTACACTGGGGTTGAACATTTACCGGACTACTTGCGGAGTGCTACGAAAGACGTGAAAAATTATTGACCGCAGAACGTTTGGAAGCCCTATTCAAGTGGGCTTTTTAAATTTGCATTTAGTCATTTAGCAGACGCTCTTATCCAGAGCGACTTACAGTAACAGTAAGTTCAGGGACATTCCCCGAGGCAAGTAGGGTGAAGTGCCTTGCCCAAGGACACAACATCATGTGGCATGGCGGGAAATCAATCCGGCAAACTTCTGATTACCGACTCCCTCACCGCTCAGCCATCTGACTCCCTGAGTCAGAACTAGTTCACACTTTCGTATACGTTATTGTTTGACAACTAGACAATGTGTCTGGCAAGATTATATTACTAACATTAGGGTTTCAAAGCAAATGACCTTCCCACACTGTATTCATCAGAAACGAACGATCATCCAATGAAAATGTATATTTAGTTTAGCCCCACTTGCACTTGGGGAGTATGTGGTGGGGGCAGGATATATATTTTGTATATTACTTATTGATTTTGTGTCACACAATCAATGATTTGTATTAATGTAGGCCACCGGCATCACACTCCCGAACAGTAGGTGGCCTGGATGCACATCTTTAACGTTAGTTGCAATCTGCCATAACATCAACAAAGAAGAATATCATTTCACTTTTGCAATGGCTCTGGTGCAAACTATAGCTCTGTGGCTAGCTGTGCTATGAAAATACGAAAACATTACTTTTATTGCATCCGTAAGAATACTTTTATAATGAAGTGTATGGATAACGTATAGTCATTTTTTTGCATTACACCACAAATACAAGACAGGACTCGCTATCTTTGGTTTTAAAATGGAAGTCGTTGTTGTGAAGCTAGAAGACGACGAGGAGGAGAGACCGTGCACCGAAATTAGTCCTGAAAAGAAGGGAGACGAACAGTTTTTATCAAACACTATTCTGTCTATTAAAACACAGACTGAAGACAACAGATGTTTGGAATCAAATACCTCCGAAGATTTTAAGATTGAACATGATGTCAATTTAGGAAACATTGAAGAGAAAAAGAAGATATGGAAGAGACGTTCAACTCTGGTAAAAGAAATATTCATGAGGGGCAGAAAACGCAGATTAGAAGAAACCATGAGATGCAAGAAAATAGGGATTGATCTGGATGTGGGGTCAGGATTTAAGCAGAAACTTGATTTGCAGTTACTTACGAACGGTGTATTGAAAGAAATTGTAGATTTTGCCAAAGAACTGTCGACTTACTCTCAAAAACACTACATTGCCGAAATTCTGGAGTACAATTTTGATATTGGCTTTGAAAACAGTAATCAAAGAGGTGAATTTGCATATCAAACTTTGCAGAGAGTGGTTGAACTGCAGAAATGTCACGCACAGAAGCCTTTTCTATTATATCTTCTTAATCAACCTTGGATGCTTGGCATAAAACCATATCACACGGTTCCAAAGACTTCCAGTCAGAAAGACCCTCTTAGAGATTCTGGTATCATCACCTCAGAGCATCTGGGATATGCTGAAATCAGTTTTGAAAGTGAATCTGACATGATGGCCAACCAGGACATCAAGGTGGAAACATTCTATACTGTGTCCAAGGAGACCAGGGCAAACCTCTATCCTCTGTGTCATGAAATTGGTCTGGACCTTGATGTGACATATAAGGGTTGGTCTCAAGAGAAACTTGACATGGATGTTTTGACCAAAGGGGTTATGATTGAAGTGGCTAAGTATACAAAAACACTGTGTGGGACATACAAGCAGATAGTCCTTGACATCTTGGAACACAATTTTGATCTTGATTTGCAAACTGTGGACTCTGAGCTTTTTAGAAGAATTAACTACCAAATGAATGGAGGACGTTTGAATAAAAAGAAACGTTGTCAGGCATGGAATGAAAGAGTTGTCTCATTGCAAACATTTCGGAAGAGGGATCATAAATTGCCACCAGCTGTTTCTAGAAGG
Organism: Hypomesus transpacificus; assembly: GCF_021917145.1. Classification (NCBI taxonomy): domain Eukaryota; kingdom Metazoa; phylum Chordata; class Actinopteri; order Osmeriformes; family Osmeridae; genus Hypomesus; species Hypomesus transpacificus. The sequence goes on from NW_025814018.1 coordinate 33,364, forward strand.
CAGTCGGAACGACAGAAAGAGAGACAACTATCTGCTGCTGATGGTGATGAAAAGGGAGGCAGTTACTCAATCTGCAGGAACGTCTGAGAGAAATTTCAAAAAGCGGTAATTTTAGTGACTTCGAAAGGACTGACCAATATAACGATGAAACTGCAGATGTTGGCCTAATGGAGGACCTAGGCTACATGTGCTCACTGGAGAACCCTGGTCTTGAACCTTCACTTACAGTCTTGTCTGCTGCTGGTGGTGGACACGTAACGTCTCCTGCCCCTCCCCTGACATCATTTTATGACACTCACACTGCCTTTTGTGCTGAAGAAGTGAAGCTGCAAGACATAGATATGAGGCCAAGGCTTGATTACTATCCATTTTGTGAACAATCAGGCATAGACCTTGATGTACATTCTAAGTTGGAATCCAAAGAAAAACATGATTTGCAGTTTCTAACGAATGGTGTGATGTTCGAGATCCGAAAATATGTTAGAAGAAACATAAAAAAGAAGGCCTATTCATACTTTCTATATGACATTTTGGATTACAACTTTGATATGAGTTTCCACAATGAGAAGCGGTATTTCTTTACCAAACGATTAGGGTTTGATGTTAAACGACTGGCGAAAACATATTACCGTGACATGGCAAGCAATCCAAATCATGCAACTGACGTTTTTGCACTGTACTCAAAAATGCCAAAAGAAAGAAAAAAAAAGGAGACAGTTAATCAACCTGCAAGAAAGTCTGAGAGAATTTCCAAGGAGAAGACCTGTCAATTGAGCAGCTTTGAAAGGACCAACCCATATACAGATGGAACTGCAGGTGTTGGCCAAATGGATGACCTAGGCTACATGTGCTCACTGGAGAATCCTGGTCTTGAACCTTCACTTACAATCCTGTCTGCTGCTGGTGGAGGACATGTATCCTCTCCTGCCGCTCCCCTGACATCATCTTATGACACTCATACTGCCTTGTGTGCTGGAAAAGTGAAACTGAAATACAATAACAATATGAGGGCAAGGTATGATTACTATCCCTTTTGTGAACAATCAGGCATAGACCTTGATGTACATTCAAAAGTGGAATCCAAAGAGAAACGTGATTTGCTGTTTCTGACGAATGGTGTGATGTTCGAGATTCATAAATATGTTAATAGAAAAAGAAAAAAGAAGGGCTATTTACGCTTTCTATATGACATTTTGGAGTACAACTTTGATATGAGTTTCCACAATCAGAAGTGGCCTTTTTTTACCACCCGTTTACTGTCAGATGTTAAACGACTGGCAAAAAAATATAACTATGCCGTGGTCATCAACCCAAGTCATGACACTGACGTGTTTGCACTATACTCAAAAATTCCAACAGTAAGAAAGAAAAAGGAAACAGTTACTCAACCTGCAAGAACTTCTGAGAGAATTTCCAATGAGAAGACCTGTAAATTGAGCAACTTTGAAATGACCAACCCCTATACAGATGGAACTGCAGATGTTGGCCAAATGGATGACCTAGACTACATGTGCTCATTGGAGAATCCTGGTCTTGAACCGTCACTTACAATCCTGTCTGCTGCTGGTGGTGGACATGTAACCTCTCCTGCCCCTCCCCTGACATCATCTTATGACTCTCATACTGCCTTGTGTGCTGAAGAAGTGAAGCTGGAAGACAATAACAATATGAGGGCAAGGCTTGATAAATATCCCTTTTGTGAACAATCAGGCATCGACCTTGATGTACATTCTAAATTGGAATCCAAAGAAAAACATGATTTGCAGTTTCTGACAAATGGTGCGATGTTTGAGATCCAAAAATATGTTAGAAGAAACAGAAAAAAGAAGGCCTATTCATACTTTCTACGTGACATTTTGGAGTACAACTTTGATATGAGTCTCCACAATCAGAAGTGTTATTTCTTTACCCACCGATTAATGATAGATGTTAAACGACTGGCGAAAACATATCACCGTGACGTGGCAAGCAACCCACATCATGCCACTGATGTGTTTGTACTACACTCGAAAATGCCAAAAGAAAGAAAGAAAAAGGAGACGGTTAATCAACCTGCAAGAACGTCTGAGAGAATTTTCAAGAAAAAGACCTGTAAATTGAGCAACTTTGAAAGGACCAACCCCTATACAGATGGAACTGCAGATGTTGGCCAAATGGATGACCTAGGCTACATGTGCTCACTGGAGAATCCTGGTCTTGAAGCTTTGCTTACAGAGCAAGCCAATGTGTCATGATTTGTGTCCCACAACCCAAGGTGATGATGGATTTGCTACCACAGATTTCAGAATAGGTTATTAGCCACTTTTAAAATGTTTATGGCCATTTCTACAAAAACAAACATGATACAAAGTTTTTAGGGGATTTATTGTAACTTGATATTGAAACCTAAAGATCTGATACGGTCAGTGGCCATTGTAAGGAACTGCCCGCTGTAACTGTTGTTTGAAATAGCCAAGTAAAAACAGAGCTATATTGAAAGAAAGCATTAATGCTTAATTTTATGTTTTTATTTTGAATACATTTAAAAATAACTTTTCAGAACCTTTTTTTCAATTTTTTTGTTCCCCAACAATGCAGGGTTTGAATTGGTAAAAATGTAAAGGTTAGACCATGTAAGAATATTGCAGTACCTTTTTTCAGTTGTAAATGTTTCCCTGAACATTTTGGGGTTTGACAAAGAGTAGTGTTTGTATCTTGGGGTTTCTCTAGAAGAACATTCAATCAAAGTTTTGTGTCAATGACATGGAGACCTTAGTTGTAGTGAAAGGTTTTAATAATTTATATTTCTATCATTGGTCAACGGCCGGATGAAATTGTTTTAAAGCAGTATTTACTTCCAGCCCTTAGGTGGCAGTATGGTTATAGCCCTGGTCTTTACGACAGGAACACCATCATTGGGCTTCCATTGAGTTATCGCTGACATCTGCTTGGAATTTTGAAAGATAGAAACCTTTTGTTTTTTCGATTTGTAATAAACAGTCAACCCTATATGTATTCCTACTTGTCTTGTACCTAAAATGTGAATACATCAGAAATTTACCTTGGGTGGGAATGTTTTACTTTATGTTGCATTTTTACACCATTTAAGAAACATATAGCCTACACTAAATGGGTCATATAATTCAGATATTGCTCCAAATACACATAAACAAGGTAGATAGAGATGCTCATGGTTTAATGGGAGGTTATACAAGATCATGTGGTATGGTCGGGTGTCCACATACTTTTGGCAATGTAATATAGTTCAGTGAGGATTTGGTTGTATTTCCTCCGAGACATTTACAGAATAACAGGATAATCTACCTTTGTTTAAGTATAAATTGACTCAAGTATTTTCTATTGTAGAGGCAGGGCTTATACACGTTATTGTTTGACCACTAGACAATCTTTCATAGGATAGCAATATTATATGACTAACATTAGAGTTGCCAAGCAAATTACCTTTACACTCTGTATTCATTATAAAAGAACGCTCATCCAATGAAAATGTATATTTAGTGAAGCCACACTTCCACCTAGGGAATCTAGGAATGAGGGCAGGATATAGGTGCTTTGTTTATGAGTTTGTATCACAGTCAATGATTTGTATTAATGTCGGCCACCGGCATCACACTCCCGAACAGTAGGTGGCGGTGATGAACCCCAGGTTGGTTGGAATCTGCCATAACATCAACAAAGAAGATAACGTGCATTCGGGCTAACCTTCTACCTGTGCTATGAAAATAAGAAAACATCACTACTATTGCACCCTTAAGGATACTTTTATAAGGAAGTGTATGGATAACTTATAAACATTTGTTCCTGCGTTACAGCACTACAGAATACGAGGCAGGATTCGCTATCTTTAGGTTTAAAATGGAAGTTGTTGTGAAGCGAGAACAGGAGGAGCGACCATGCACTGAAATTAGTCCTAAACAGGATGAAGACGAAAACATTTTTGCAAAAGCTATTCTTGACGATAATAAAGCGATATGGCGAAGACGTTCAACTCTAGTGAATGAAATATTCTCAAAAATGACGATCTCTAAATTAGAAGATAACAAGAGATGCAAGAGAATAGGATTAGATGTGGATGTGGGGTCAGGACTGAAGCAGAAACTGGATTTGCAGTTACTTACGAAGGGTGTACTAAAGGAAATTGTAGATTTTGCCAAAGAACTGTCGACTAATTCTCAAAAACACTACATTGCTGAAATTCTGGAGTACAATTTTGATATTGGCTTTGAAAACAGTAAACAAAGAAGTGAATTTGCATATCAAACTTTGCAGAGAGTGGTTGAACTGCAGAAATGTCACGCACAGAAGCCATTTGAATTATCTATTCTTAATCAACCTTGGATGCTTGGCCTAAAACCATATTACATGGTTCCAAAGACTTCCGGTCAGGAAGACCCTCTTAGAGATTCTGGAATCATCACCTCAGAGCATCTGGGATATGCTGAAATCTGTGTTGAAAGTGAGTCTGACATGATGGCCAACCAGGACATCAAGGTGGAAACATTCTATACTGTGTCCAAAGAGACCAGGTCAGACCTCTACCCCCTGTGTCAGGAAATTGGTCTGGACCTTGATGTGACATATAAAGGTTGGTCTCAAGAGAAACTTGACATGGATGTTTTGACCAAAGGGGTTATGATTGAAGTGGCCAAGTATACCAAAGAACTGTGTGGGACATACAAGCAGATAGTCCTTGACATTTTGGAACACAATTTTGATCTTGATTTGCAAACTGTGGACTCTGAGGTCTTTAGAAAAATTATCTACCAAATGTATGCAGGACGTTTGACCAAAAAGAAACGTGGTCGGGCATGGTATGAAAGAGTCGTCTCATTGCAAAAATTTAGGAAGAGGGATCATAAATTGCCACCAGCTGTTTCTAGAAGGCAGTCGGAACGACAGAAAAAGAGACAACTATCTGTTGCTGATGGTGAAAAAAAGAAAAGGAAGAAAGGAACTCAACGTGAAAAAAGTGCTGACAGGAATTTCAAGAAGTGGACTTGTGAGGTCAGCAGCTTTGAAAGGACTGTCCAATATAACTGTGAAACTGCAGATTTAGACCAAATGGATGACCTAGTCTACATGTGCTCACTGGAGAACCCTGGTCTTGAACCTTCACCTACAGTCTTGTCTGCTGCTGGTGGTGGACACGTAACCTCTCCTGCCCCTCCCCTGACACCATCTTATGACGCTCGTACTGCCTTGTGTGCTGGAAAAGTGAAGCTGCAAGACGTATATATGAGGCCAAGGCTTGATTACTATCCCTTTTGTGAACAATCAGGCATAGACCTTGATGTACATTCTAAATTGGAATCCAATGAAAGACATGATTTGCAGTTTCTGACGAATGGTGTGATGTTCGAGATCCGAAAATATGTTAGAAGAAACAGAAAAAAGAAGGCCTATTCATACTATATGACATTTTGGATTACAACTTTGATATGAGTTTCCACAATCAGAAGCAGCACTTCTTTACCCAACGATTAGCGTTGGATGTTAAACGACTGGCGAAAACATATTACCGTGACGTGGCCAGCAACCCAAATCATGCCACTGACGTGTTTGCACTGTACTCGAAAATGCCAAAAGAAAGAAAGAAAAAGGAGACGGTTAATCAACCTGCAAGAAAGTCTGAAAGATTTTCCAAGGAGAAGACCTGTAAATTGAGCAACTTTGAAAGGACCAACCCATATACAGATGGAACTGCAGATGTTGGCCAAATGGATGACCTAGGCTACATGTGCTCATTGGAGAATCCTGGTCTTGAACCTTCACTTACAATCCTGTCTGCTGCTGGTGGTGGACATGTAACCTCTCCTGCCCCTCCCCGGACACCATCTTATGACGCGTTGTGTGCTGAAGAAGTGAAGCTGGAAGACAATAACAATATGAGGGCAAGGCTTGATAAATATCCCTTTTGTGAACAATCAGGCATCGACCTTGATGTACATTCAAAATTGGAATCCAAAGAGAAACGTGATTTGCAATTTCTGACGAATGGTGTGATGTTTGAGATCCGAAAATATGTTAGAAGAAACAGAAAAAAGAAGGCCTATTCATACTTTCTATATGACATTTTGGATTACAACTTTGATATGAGTTTCCCCAATAAGAAGTCGAATTTCTTTACCCAACGATTAGCGTCGGATGTTAAACGACTGGCGAAAACATATTACCGTGACGTGGCCAGCAACCCAAATTATGCCACTGACGTGTTTGTACTACACTCGAAAATGCCAAAAGAAAGAAAGAAAAAGGAGACGGTTAATCAACCTGCAAGAAAGTCTGAGAGAATTTCCAATGAGAAGACCTGTAAATTGAGAAACTTTGAAAGGACCAACCCATATACAAATGGAACTGCAGATGTTGGCCAAATGGATGACCTAGGCTACATGTGCTCACAGGAGAACCCTGGTCTTGAAGCTTTGCCTACAGAGCAAGCAAACGTGTCATGATTTTTTTGTTGGTCAAATTAGTCACTTAAGAAAATGTGCAGAGCTGGAAATGGTGTCCCACAACCCAAGGTGATAATGGATTTGCTACCACAGATGCCAGAAAAGTTGTTACTAGACCCCTTTAAAATGTGTATGGCCATTTTTACAAAAACAAACATGTTCTTAGGGGATTAATTATAGCCTGATATTGAAACCTAAAGATGTGATCAGGTCTGTGGTCGTTGTAAGTGACTGCCCATTGTAATTGTTGTTTAAAATAGCTAAGTAAAAACTCAGAGCTATATTGAAAGAAAGCATATTTGCTTAATTTCATGTTTTTATTTTGAATACATTTACAAATAACTTTGTCAGAACCTTTTTCCTGGTTTTTGATTCCCCACATTGCAGGGTTTAAATTTAGGGACATTTTAAGGGTTGCCCATGTAAGAAAATTGCAGTATCTTTCTTCAGTCGTAAATGTTTCCCTGAACATTTTGGGGTTGACAAGGAGTTGTGTTTGTATCTAGTTTTTTTTTTTAGAAGAACATTCAATCGATGACATAAAAACCTTAGTTGTAGAGAACATTTTTAATCATTTCTATCATCGGTCAATGGCCAGATGAAATTGTTTTAAAGCAGTATTTACCTCTAGCCTTTAGGTGGCAGAATGGTAATGGCCCTTGTCGTTACAACAGGAACACCAGCATTGGGCTTTCATTGAGTTATTGCTGACATCTGCTAAGAACTTTGAAAGCCAGAAACCTTTTGTATTAATTTGTAATAAACTGTCAACCTTATGTGTTTCCCTGCTTGTCTTGTGTACACATGTGAATACATCAGAAATGTACCGTGGGGTGAATTTTTTACTGTATGTTGCAGATTTACACCACTCAAGATGAACTTAGGTTAACTAGATGGGTAATGTTATGCAGATAGAGCACCAAATACACATAAAAAAGGTAGATGGAGATGCAGCTTGATGATGCTCATGGTTTAATGGGAGGTCCAACAAGCTCATGTGCTATGGTCGGGTGTCCGAATACTTTTGGCCGTGTAATATAGATAAATGAGTTTTCGGTTGTATTTCCTGTGCCAAATTTACAGAATAACAGGATCATATGTTTGTTTAAGTATACCTTTAAGTATACCTTTGTTAGAGTATAAATTGACTCATGTATTTGCCTCTTTTTATTACTGTATAGGCAGGGTTTATATATGTTATTGTTTGACAACAAGACAATGTGTCTTAGGGTAGAAATAGTATATGACTAACCTTACAGTTAAATTAAAGGTTTGCTTAAACCTAAGCAAATTACCTTTACACACTCCGTATTCATCACAAAAGAACGATCATCCAATAAAAATGTATATTTAGTTAAGCCCCACCTACACCGGGGAATCTGGGATGGGGGCAGGATATAGGTGTTTAGTTTATGA
>NW_025814019.1:0-40802 GCF_021917145.1 Hypomesus transpacificus
GGTGAGTCATCATCTGTATTTGTGTGTGATGTGCTTGACCCACAAGGTCAGAGAGCAGACAAGGTCAGAGAGCAGACAAGGTCAGAGAGCAGACAAGGTCAGAGAGCAGACAAGGTCAGAGAGCAGACAAGGTCAGAGAGCAGACAAGGTCAGAGAGCAGACAAGGTCAGAGAGCAGACAAGGATACATGGGGAGGTAAGGTAGTAAGTCTGGAGGCAGGAGATATAATACCTATAGGGACGTGGAGGGAAGGGGGGGGGGGTTAGAGGAGGAAATAGGGAAGGAGTACTGAGAGAGGAGGGTGAGCAGGAGAAGTACAGAGAGAGAGGGGAGGGGAAGGGATTGAGAAGTAGAGGCGGGAGGAAGAAAGGCAGGGGGGGCAGGAGAGAGAAAGGCTTTGGCAGCCTCAGAGTTAATCAGGTTCTGTCACAGTCATCTAAAGTGAGTACCTCTCAGTGGTGAGCTAGTGCATCAGAGCTGCTGTCCAGGAAGCTTGGCTCTGGGTGGAGAGGGAGAGCTCATATGATGACCCTGTGTATTGGCAAGAGTAACTGCTTTCTGCCACTGAGAGAAACACTGATTGTATCAGCACAGTCCTGGGCACTGGTGGGTTCCAGGAACAAACAGCAAACACACACACACGTGATTAGACAAAATGCAGATTGAGATGAACGAGTGTTAGTGTTGTAATTAGAGCTGTCAAACGATTAAAATATTTAATTGCGATTAATCGCATTAATGTCATAGTTAACTCGCGATTAATCTTAATTAATCGCACATTTGTATCTATTTTAAATGTCCATTGATTTCTTTTTCATCCATTATTTTTTCAAATTGTAATGCTCTTATCGACATGGAAAAGTGGTTCGGATTGCTTCGTGCACATGTTTTTTTTTTAAATTGAAAACAACATTGCAATCGCCTGGCTTTGACGAGCAGGCGGAGAATTCGCATCAGCTGTGTGCTTGGCTGTGTGCCAGCAAAATTATATTTTCGACTCCACGACGTGCTGCGATGATAGCTCATTCCCTCCGGCTCAGTTCACAACGACAGAACACACTGATCACTTTGGTCTTGTCAATGGAACCATTTGGCAACCTTTTAAAAGTAAACTTTCCATTCAGAATCTTATTGGCATCCATTTCGGCGTCTGGCGCTGGCAATCAACTCAAAACATAACGTTAGCCTACTACCAGAGAATGTCTAATATCCGCAAACGGGCTCTGCTACGACTGTTTAGCCGGCTCGCAAGCCCAAACAAGTGGGTGTGGCGTGCCTGTTGTTTTGTTTCCGGTCTAGCTAGATCCGGTGTGGTATTGTAGTTTTTCTAACGTCAGTGGTTGTTGCAACAGAATGTGAAAAAAAACTACAAAGTTTGCTAGGTCAAAAAGAGCGTTAATCGCGCGATAAAAAATGTTATGCCGTTAATTTGGGTTTGCGTTAACGCCGTTAATAACGCGTTAAACTGACAGCATTAGTTGTAATGCTACTGTGAGGTAGGCCCATAGGTGATAGGTGCTACAGCCTACGTTGGAAAATGACTGTGTGATGGGCCCCATGTGGGATGCCTCCCCATGTGTTAGCTACAGGAGGTGGTGAGGGGAGGTGGCGAGGGGAGGTGGCGAGGGGAGGTGGCGAGGGGAGGTGGTGAGGGGAGAACGCTGCTGGTTGCTGCCAGCACAGAAGGGTCTGGAGCCAAACCCACTGAGGGAAGAACTGAGGATGTGTGGCACAGCTCTGGGAAGGAGCGCTCCCAAGCAACTGGGAAGAGGAGAGAACAAACCAACACTGGCAAATCGTTAAGCTGGTGATGTAAGAATACCTGAATGGCTGCCCAAGTATTCAGTGTTGTTCAACCGTTGGCAGCTGGAGCCAGCCATGACACTGCAGATTCCAGACGTTTCTGCTGGCTTGGCTCTTGGGTTTCATCTGGATTTTAAAACAAGTCCTTGAATGCCAGTGTATACAGACCGCTGAATACCACAGTATTAGGAAAGGGAGGTGGGGGTGCTGGCAGAGAATGGGAGGATGGGGGAGGGAGAAAGAGAGAGGGCATTCCTGAGGAACATATAACATGCTTGTGAGAAAGCATGGCTTCAACATGGCAGCCGATGACAGAGTGATCAGGGTGGGCTGCCTGGGGGGGTCAGAGATCAGGGGTCAGAGTGGGGAGGTCAGGGAGGGCTGTCAGACTGAAAAGGCCAGGAAGGTCAGAGGCCAGGGGGGTCATGACGCCTAGCTGGCTCTGGGCTGACTAAAGCTATTCTTGTGTCTCTTTCCCTTGGACACATACACACACGCACACACACGCGCGCGCACACACACACACACACACAGATCTGTGGGAAGTTCTGGAGACCAGAAAGAGACGTGACAGAGAGCAGCCTTCTTCCTGAGAGGAGAGAGAAGGAGGGAGAGAGAGAGGGAGGAGAGAGAAGGAGGGAGAGAGAGAGGGAAGAGAGAGAATGAGAAGGGGGAGAGAGAGGGAGGAGAGAGAAGGAGGGAGGAGAGAGAAGGAGGGAGAGAGAGAGGGAGGAGAGAGAAGGAGGGAGAGAGAGAGGGAAGAGAGAGAATGAGAAGGGGGAGAGAGAGGGAGGAGAGAGAAGGAGGGAGGAGAAAGAAGGAGGGAGAGAGAGGGAGGAGAGAGAATGAGGGAGAGGGAGAGAGGGGGGAGAGAGAAGGAGGGAGGAGAGAGAAGGAGGGAGAGGGAGAGAGGGAGAAGGAGGGAGGAGAAAGAAGGAGGGGGGGAGAGAGGGAGGAGAGAGAATGAGAAGGGGCAGAGAGAGGGAGGAGAGAGGAGGAGAAGGGGGAGAGAGAGGGAGGACAGAGGAGGGAGAGGGGGAGAGAGAGGGAGGAGAGTAAGTAAGTAAGTAAGTAAGACTTTATTTATATAGCACTTTTCATACAAGAATTGCAGCTCAAAGTGAGAGAGAAGGAGGAAGAGGGAGAGATGGAGGAGAGAGAAGGAGAGAGAGGGAGAGGTGGGGAGAGAGGGAGGAGAGAGAAGGAGGGAGAGGGAGGAGAGAGAAGGAGGGAGAGAGAGGAGAGAGAGGGAGAGAGAGGGAGAGTTGGGGAGAGAGGGAGGAGAGAGAAGGAGGGAGACGGAGGAGAGAGAAGGAGGGAGAGGGAGGAGAGAGAAAGAGGGAGAGGGAGGAGAGAGAAGGAGGGAGAGAGAGGAGAGAGGCGGAAGAGGGAGAGGAGGGAGAGAGGGAGTGGAGAGAGGGAGGAGAGAGAGAGGGAGGAGAGGGAAGGAGGGAGAGGGAGAGAGGGGAGAGAGAAAGAGGAGAGTGAGGGAGTAGAGAGAAGGAGGGAAAGGGAGAGGGAGGAGAGAGATGACAGCAAACAAAACAACATCTGAAGCCTGTACTTCATGTTGCCGGCCCTAGCCCTAACCCCAACCTTAAAACCATTTTAATCAAGTTTGTGGCTTCAATGGGGCCTGTACAGCTTACTCACTGAGATACACAAGACACAGTTCACATGTGGGCCTCTGCTGGGCATGCACACTGCCTGGTCAGAGCCTGCCTGCCTGTCTGTGCCTGCCTGCCTGTCTGTCTGCCTGCTTGCCTGCCTGCCTGCCTGTCTGCTTGTCTCCCTGTCTTCCTGTCTGCCTGTCTGTCTGTCTGTCTGTCTGTCTGTCTGTCTGTCTGTCTGCCTGCCTGCCTGCCTGCCTGCCTGCCTGCCTGCCTGTCTGCTTGTCTGTCTGTCTGTCTGTCTGCCAGCCTGCCTGCCTGCCTGCCTGTCTGTCTGTCTGCGTGTCTGCCTGTCTGTCTGTCTGTCTGTCTGCCTGCCTGCCTGTCTGTCTATCTGTCTATCCTCAAACTGGAGGAAGTGATTCAGGCTGTGACCCAGTTTGGACGGCCATTACCTCCAGAATGAGAGGCAGCTTCTCAGCCCAGGGCCCTCACATGTGGAGAGTGTGGAGGGACTTTGAAAAAGTTGCCAAATGGTTCCATTGACAAGACCAAAGTGATCTGTGTGTTTTGTCGTTGTGAACTGAGCTATCATCGCAGCACGTCCAGTCTGAAATACCACTTGATGGCCAAGCACACAGCTGATGTGAATTCTCCACCCCCTCGTCAAAGCCATGCGATTGCAATGTTGTTTTCAATGAAAAAAACCTTTGCACTAAGCAAGCCACTTTTCCATGTTGATAAGAGCATTAAAATTAGAAAAACATTATGGGACAAAAAGAAATCAAGGGACATTTAGAATAGATAAAAATGTGCGATTAATTGCGAGTTAACTATGACATGTATATTTGAATTGTTTGACAGCACTACTTAACACACGAGGAATGTAACTAAGTGTTTAGACTATGGGGAAAGAATCATGTGTGAAAGAGAAAGTGGACTTTCCCTCGATGAAGAGGTGAGAGGCAGTGACGTGCAGTCAAGGTAGGCACTGCCTACCCTGCCAAATTTCAAACGTAAAAATGTTTGTTAAATAATTGTATTTCATAAACTTATATTTGTATTTTTACTGATTATTCTTGTGATGTATATATGCAATATGTGTGTTATTCCAATTGTTTAGACGTTACGATGACAAATGTAGCAGTTACGCATAATCAAATACAACTAAATGGTAGAATAAGCAGTGCTTTTACTGTCCATTCATTGCGGACGACAACGAAAAACTCAACAACAAAAAAATCCTGTATTCTTTAACATGTACGTCGAAAAGCACAACTCTGCTGTGCCTTTGCACGTAACTATGTTATGCCAGTAATCATCAACATTACGTATCAAACATGGACCAATTAAAATCGAGAAATTACTGGACATTTGCGCAGCTGACGTCATTACACCAGCTAAGAGTAACCCCCGCGAAATTCAAAGTAAAAATGACGGCAGCAGTATCTCCCCATATCGTAGAACTAAGACATTTTTCAAAGCTCGATTTAATGGCAAAAATGAGTTGCTAGCAAGAGGGAGGCCCTATGCCAACCTTGCCTGAACTACACCAGCAAAAGGGACCAAAAATTGTCCGCTCGTTTCAAACGGACTGGTATGACAAAAAAGATTGGCTATGTGGCTGTGCTAGCAGTCAACGGCTGTACTGCAATCCATAATCTACCGATTGGTGAGTCAGAAACTATTTTGGGTTTAATTTTGAGTTGGTTGAATTAATGCCGACTGCAAGCCATTTGCCTTCATATTCAATTGAGCAGTGTGTGTTCTCATTGTTGCTGACTGACAAACATAATTGGCCGCTGTGCAAAAGTTAAGGATAAAGATGGTTGCATTCTGATGCTGGACATTGGTGTGTGTGTGTGTGTGTGCGTGCGTGCGTGTTGTGTGCGAGAGAGAGACTACGATATGTCATGTCATGAGAGTAAGATATGTCATCCTGATTGGACATTTCTTGATATCAACAGTGCATGTGTGCCGCGCAATTGAGCAGTGTGTGTTCTCATTGTTGCTGACTGACAAACATAATTGGCCGCTGTGCAATAGTTAAGGATAAAGATGGTTGCATTCTGATGCTGGACATTGGTGTGTGTGTGTGTGCGTGCGTGCGTGCGTGTGTGTGCGAGAGAGAGACTACGATATGTCATGTCATGAGAGTAAGATATGTCATCCTGATTGGACATTTCTTGATATCAACAGTGCATGTGTGCCGCGCTTGTGCGTACTGTTTTGACGTAGCCTAGCCTAAACAATAAATTAGGTAATCTGGCTTTCATAACTCAGTGCCTACCCTCTTACTGACATCACCGCACGTCACTGATGAGAGGAGAGGACACCAGAGGGAGGACAGGGGCAGATGAAGAGGTGAGAGGAGAGGACACCAGAGGGAGGACAGGGGCAGATGAAGAGGTGAGAGGAGAGGACACCAGAGGGAGGACAGGAGCAGATAAGAACAGCAGGATGGATCCTGTTAACGTCACTACCCTGCCCTCCCCACTATCCATGAAGTATGCTTATTGGTGGGTGTGTGTCTGTTGGTCTAGGTGCTTGTGTGTGTGTGTGTGTGTTTCTTCCCATGACCTTGCACCTCACATAAAGCTTGTTAAGTGAGGGCGAATTCTGAATGAGCTAAGTGTCTGGGACATACAGCCTCCTGTGTTATCTGAGACTGTGACGTGCTGGCCAACACATCGCTTCCATCACCACCATAAAGCGTCACTTCAATCTGCAGTTTCCAAGAAGCCCGATGAGTTATCGTGCTAGCCGCGTCAGTCAGACGGCCTTTACTCATCTCCAGAGGCTCTCAACATGATACTAGTGAGGACGGGGAGGTTTTGCGTGACAAGAACAAAGCAGTGAATGATGACCTTCTCCTTGCCACAACAACCTCATAAATCTCACTTCCAGTCACGGAGATTGTTCCCCAAGCGAAGGTATTTTGTTATGTTGTGTGAAAAGTCTGGCTACCGTACATTCTGTTTCTCTGAAATTCAACAACAGACATTCAGATGTGAATCCAGTAACAGTAGGCTGTCTCTGTCATGTTCAAAGCAGGCTGTCTCCGTCGTGGAGGAAAGGCTGCTGAACCGACGGGTCCTCCTTCCCTAAACATGTGTTCCTCATTAGGGCCCATAGCTGTGACATCATCAGGAACCGTAGCTGTGACATCATCAGGAACCGTAGCTGTGACATCATCAGGAACCGTAGCTGTGACATCATCGTCACATGGCTGGCTCTCGTCTCTACCTTTTGTTGATCTGCTCGTGCCGGGTGGAGAGCTGGGCAATCTCACCTCCCTCCACCTCCTGATGCATCCTGGGAACACCTCCTGATGCATCCTGGGAACACCTCCTGATGCATCCTGGGAACACCTCCACCTCCTGTGGTCAAACGGTTAAAAGAGTTTACGTGCGCGCACACATGCACTCACGCATACTGTGCATGTGCTCACACAAGTGCGCACGCACAAACACACACACACAGGCATGCACCTACTTTTAGAGTGAGTTGTGTCTTTGCTAAGTGGAGATGAAACATTCGGTCTCCCAAATGCTGATCCAGAGATCTCACTCCAGAGATCTCCCTCCAGAGATCTCCCTCCAGAGATCTCACTCAGGCATTGCTCTGCTGACATCACCTTGTGTCAGAAGACTCAAAGCCCCTGAAGTTCATTGTTGAATCCCTCACCAGACTTGAGATGTTTTTGGCCATAGGTAAACACCCTGTGTGGTCTCCATGAAGTCCTGCTCCCCTCGTCTGTCCTCTGACGCCACAGTACTTCCTGATGCAGCTCATGAGGACGTGCTTAAAAACACCTCACACAACCTGCAGTTGCACATGGTTGGGCTGGCTGTAGTTACCGTGCAAACCAACAAATGTTTCAAACTTCCTGTGCAGTGGAAGCAAAAGGGAGTGTGTGTGGACATCTCTCCTGCCATCCTGTTGTTGTTTAACAAACTCAAGCTGGCCTGTTGCGTTTTCTCAGTCCTCTGTTTTGTTGTTGTTTGTTAAAGGCGTCCATTTCCTGTCCAGAGACACAATCCACTGAATGGATTAGCTCCGCTGGTTTGTTCGTAAACAAAAAACGCATGTTGCCTGCGTAGTAACAACAACCATGATGTCAACCCAACTCTTAATGGAAATCATGTGACCCAGGCCCTCCTCCCTGTCTGACCTGTTGTTCCTCTGCGGTTCCTCTGCGGTTCCTCTGCGGTTCCTCTGCGGTTCCTCTGCTGTTGTTCTGCTGTTGTTCTGCTGTTGTTCTGCTGTTGTTCTGCTGTTGTTCTGCTGTTCTTCTGCTGTTCTGCTGCAGCAGGACAGTCTGCAGCAGGACAGTCTGCAGCAGGACAGTCTGCAGCAGGACAGTCTGCAGCAGGATAGCCTGCAGCAGGACAGTCTACAGCAGGACAGCCTGCAGCAGGACTGGCTACAGCACAGTCTGCAGCAGGACGGTCTGCAGCAGGACAGCCTGAGCAGCCCACAGCTTTACGTAAGCTGTCAGGTGAAATTAAGACGCCGACCAACAGAAAAGCAGGTCAAGGAGGATCTTCTCTCAGAGGAGGAGAGGGGAACAGAGGAGAGGGGAGGGGAGGAGACTCACTGGGCCAGAAGCAAGACACACACACAGACACACACAAAAAGAGACAGTCCCTCCTCTCCTTTCACTGTGTTTGTGTAAAATAAAGTTTTGTGTAAAAGAAAGTTCTTTTTTCTTTTTTTTTTTCCTACATTCATACTCTTTTCGCATCAGCACGAGAAACGTTCGCGTGTGCACCCGTTACAGTTTCCGGTGTGTGGATAGCATTGCCTTAATTGAAGACACCAAGAGCATGATCATGCAACCATGTGGTTAATGTAGGCCGAGCTCTCGATAACCATCAACCAGTTTTAATGTTTTTTGGTGGGACAGATAGCAGTAGTCTACCAAGTAGATTTGGCGGCGTCAGATGGCTGAGCGGTTAGGGAATCGGGCTAGTAATCTGAAGGTTGCTAGATTGACTCCCGACCGTGCCAAATGACGTTGTGCCCTTGAATGTCCCTGTACTTACTGTAAGTCGCTCTGGATAAGAGCGTCTGCTAAATAACTAAATGTAGATTTACAGCAGCTTTTGGAAAATTAACACCATTAGGTTATTGGTGTGTTGTATCGTTAACATGTCTTTACTGTTTTATTATTGACATTTAGCCTATTTAGATTATGTTATAGGCCTAACACTAGGCAGTAATATAGGCCCTAGTAAAGAAGAGCAAAGACTATTGTTTAAAGTCTTGCCAGGAAATGCACCCCCTGCTAACTCTGACCAGGAAGACGCCACATGAATGAAACTTACTCTGGTTACTCACACTAGTCTATATATTTTATATAGTTTGCATCATTGATGAGGACAATACAATGCTCTATTGTCCTCAATTGTTCTCTAGCATTACTCTGCATTACTCTGTTTTATCTTTCTCTGTTCTCCTTGCCTTTAACTGTGTGACATAAAAATAAAAACGTTTCTAAAAGGTTGAGAAAATATTTTCGAAAAAAGCTTTGAAAAAAGTCCCTCTCCTAGACATACATATAAAACATGTTTTTACAAAAACGTTGTGAAAGGTAGAAACAATATTTTTCAAAAAAGGTTTGACAAAAACGTTTAGTATCATTGATGAGTACTTTAAGAGGACTTTACTATACTCTGCATGCTCTGTTTTAGGCTTCTGTTCTCTTCTCCTCTGCTTTCACCGTTTTACAAAGTTTAAAAATGTTTGGCCTACGTTATGGATGAGACAGAGGGAGTTAGCGATGTCTACATGAAGACATTCCTGATCACCCATGGCCATGGCCATATATGAGGGAGATGTTCGAAATTGTCGACGTCAAAAAGGATTCTTAAAAAAAATTGCTGAGTGTATCTTTGTATTAATATGATGTAAGGTCCAGTTACCAGCGTGACACTAAAACATGTAGTGGTAATGGCTTATTTGGCATCAAATACATTTATATTGCTGATTTTATTGGACTGCGCATCCATTGTCGTAAGGCCGTTGTTTATGTCTTTCATTTCCCTCACAGACTCACACACACATTTGTTATTGCAGCTTGGGGGAGGACATTTATAAAATGTCAAAGAATTAAATTAGAGTTGCAGACTGTACGGTTCAGTAATGCTGCTTTCCAAACTGGGCTCCTATTTTGTAACCTCATCTGATAGAGCATTGTCTCTGATGCACGGAAAGTTGTATATTAGACGAGGACGGGAAAGTCTGCTTTAGATTGAGGGAAACTGACTGCGGGAAATCAAGTCACGTTAAAGTTTCCCAAATCAGACAGCAAAGGATTACATAGAGTTCAAATCAACCAACGGCAGGCTTGGTTTTGAGTTTAGTTTAACTTACTTACAGGCTGTAGCCTAAAGCAGCCCCTCACATTTAAACTTGAATATTGCTTCACGTCCGTGTTTGGCTGAAACCACACTGGACATAGTGTACAATTTCCCAAACCACATAATTAAAATAGAAACCTGAACTGCACAGGCAAACCATGACAGAAATGGCACATTTTCAGACCGCCAAACGCGACGGGGGAGCGTAGCTTGAATTGCAACAAGACCCCAGCTATATTTTACACTCCAGCCAGAGATTACATCTCCAGAGTTTTCAACAAGCAAAACGTAAATAGTCTAAACGTCTCGAGATAAAGACTGAAATAGAAACTGATGACATCTTGAGATTGAATAGGCCTACATTTGAAATTTCACTGGCACCATATCCATATCCTCCTTTAGAAAATGTAGCCTTACTGGGTTTGTCTCGAGTAGCATGTGTGTTTATTTGACTTTCATTCGATACTTCACACAGCCTGTTGAGCAAGCTGATGGCACAAGAGCGTCTGCGCTCTGCTGCCGCTCTGTTGAAAGATGAAGAGGAGCGCTGTGATTGGTCCATGATCGTGGGTGTTTCCGCATTCCGCTGTCAGTAGAAGCGCAACTCTGAGCAGAGACTGTCGCGTGTCTGGAAGCCCGTCTACATCTATTCCCAGAGGAGGATTCCCCGCTGAGTCAGGATGCCTTATGTCCTCGTCAGCACTCAGATCAGACTGGTTAGTAAATTCTCCTCGTCCTCTGGTCTGCACGGTTAGAGACGCAGCGATGCAACTGACAGCCTTCGCTCTTTCAATTATTGGCGTACACGTAGTCACAGATGAATCATTACTAGTTTTTTTTTAATACTGTTATAATCTATCTTGTTGGTGTTTGCTCAACATATGTATATTGATATGTTTATCAGTAAGAAAACGGAACTACAAACTGCAGAACATGGCCACGGTGCCCTGCCTGTCCTAAATTCAAACCGCATGTTGCCAGATGTATCACTTGGCCTGCTAGTGTGCTAGTCGATTGTGCAATCTTTTAAAACACAGAAACGTGAACGACTTGGGGTTATGTCTGTTCTTATGAATAATCTAAAGAGTCTAGTGCACGTGCCAGGGCACACCGGCGTGTTACGCACTGGACTTTGCACTGGTCATGTTTCTTATTAAAAGCTTGGTAATCAACCAGTCCCAGTTTGGTGGGCTGATCTACCACAGCCATGGTGTGGTGCAGGCGATCAGAGTGTGGATCCACCAGCCTGTGTGTCAGCTAAGGGCTGTTCCTGCTGTTGATTTCAGGAGACTGGTCCCACCTTGGTGGGGGATGAGCACTCAGACCCTGTCATCATGACCTTCCTAGGAGCCAGGAAAACCACCATGCTGGGGAACAACTTGTTAGTATCGAGTTGTACCACTGAACACGTTTATTATATTCTAATATGAAATGCTATATGTGTGTGTGTGTGTTTGAAGGCATAACGTGTGCGTGCTTTGAGTGTGTGTGTTTGAAGGCATAACGTGTGCGTGCTTTGAGTGTGTGTGTTTGAAGGCATAACGTGTGCGTGCTTTGAGTGTGTGTGTTTGAAGGCATAACGTGTGCGTGCTTTGACCCTAACCCTTTGGCAGCTCTGAGTACCATGTGGACGACCCTCCTCGGGTGGTTCTGGACAAGCTGGAGAAGATCGGCTTCCGAGTGGTGACCATGACGGGCGTGGGGCAGACCCTGGTGTGGTGTCTGCACCGCGAGGCAGAGTGAGTCGCCTGGAGGGGGGCCGCCCTGGAGCCTGGAGGGGGGCCGCCCTGGAGCCTGGAGGGGGGCCGTCCTGGAGGCTGGAGGGGGGCCGTCCTGGAGGCTGGCCGTCCTGGAGGCTGGAGGCTGGAGGGGGGCCGTCCTGGAGGCTGGAGGCTGGACGTCCTGGAGGCTGGAGGCTGGAGGGAGGCCGTCCTGGAGGCTGGAGGGGGGCCGTCCTGGAGGCTGGAGGGGGGCCGTCCTGGAGGCTGGAGGCTGGAGGGGGGCCGTCCTGGAGCCTGGAGGCTGGCCGTCCTGTAGGCTGGAGGGCAGCTTGTCACCCTGGCACCAGACACAGGCAGCGGAGAGGTGACACGTTCTCCAATCCACCCTGACCTCCTCACAGCACGACCATGTGACCCCCTTAGATACTGGGGAGGTCATGTTTACAAAAGTCTACCACTCTCAGTCCTGTGAGAGCTTCTTTTCTGTTTCTACGTTGAGGTAGCTGAACTCTGAGCTGCATGATGTGGCGCTCCTACACCCAGCTAGTGAGCAAGGTTATTGTTGACGCAATCAGTTCCATAATGAAGACACAGTGTGAGTAGTTCAGTGGTTTTACTCTGTCAAGTCGACAGCCACTGCAGTAGACTGCAAGTGTGTGCAGGGAATGGTTCCAAAGTTAGTTTACTCTGCTTTAGGACTTAGGAAAAGCAAATATATCCCCTCGACCAGCATGACGGCCGCCCATCAGTCCTTCGTCTTGGCTCAATTAGAGCAAATAAATGTATTACGATGGATCAGGAATGATGTGTTAAATGTACAAAATGTGACAATGCACAATGTATCAATCCATGTAGAAAGGGGCAATAAAAATGACATATCATGGATGGAAATCTGTTTTGATTCATAAGCAACTGTAAGAGTTTCCGCCCGTAACTGTTCACCATGTTAGGAGGTCAGTAAGCTATGTCCCCACCCTGAGGAAACCAGTCAGTAGAGAAGTGTGCGGGCCTTGTGTTGCTGGTCTGCTCTGAGGAGGTTTCCCAGCTGAGGGATCCCCACCACAGCAGACCACATGGGGATGTTCCTCGGCCTCCCCTGCCTGCCCCTACCCCCTTGTGTGCCCAGTGGAGAGGTCTGGAGGCTGGGGTGGAGGGAGGGTGTCTGTATCCAGTGGAGAGGTCTGGAGGCTGGGGTGGAGGGATGGTGTGTGTACCCAGTGCAGATATCTGGAGGCTGGGGTGGAGGGAGGGTGTCTGTATCCAGTGGAGAGGTCTGGAGGCTGGGGTGGAGGGAGAGTGTCTGTATCCAGTGGAGAGGTCTGGAGGCTGGGGTGGAGGGAGGGTGTCTGTATCCAGTGGAGAGGTCTGGAGGCTGGGGTGGAGGGAGGGTGTGTGTACCCAGTGGAGAGGTCTGGAGGCTGGGGTGGAGGGTGAAGTAGAAGAGCCAGCAATGCTGGGTGGCCTCATTTACAGCCTCATTTAAACTGAGTTGCGTGCGTGTCTTACATCAGGCCAGCTCTGATCGCTAAGCCTTTGCCAGGCTTGCTGCCTGCAACGTGACTTGGCCCGGTCTCCAACAGGCCCGGTATCAAAGCAGCCGTCTAATTAGCGAGGAGCGTCCAGGGCCAGGTCCAGGCTTCTAAACAACACGATGACAGGAGGAAACACTGCGCCCGCGAGCGGAGCCTCCACAACACCACAGATCCTCAGGGGACCAGCAAATGCATCTATTTTGTTTCTAGGATGTTCCGTGGAGTTGTAAGGATGGGTGTGTTCCGGCTTGGAGACCACAGTCTGGCCGGAGATCCCAAGGGGCAGCCTTCCCAGCAGCCACCTCTTCCTCGAAAAACGCCCTTCGACAAACCCCTCCATTGTGAAACTCACTAAATGAGATTAGGAAATCATTTTTTCCTTTTCGATTTTATGAACTGTTGGTCAATAAAAAACATGTCATGGTTTATCCTCACATGGAACAGGCCTTTTTTATACAAATACTCCATTTGAAATTGAACGGCGTAGCATGCGAGAGAAAAGTGAAAAAAGAGAATACATGGCTGTGTCCTTACAGCTCCTCACAATAATTCCTCTGCAATGTGGTGAACCTTCAGACAGTGTTTACCAACCCCAAGGGTCGGTCCTCGCACGCGGCCCAGCCAGACTGCAGCTCCACCAAGCTGCAGCTCCACCAGACTGCAGCTCCACCAAACTGCAGCTCCACCAAACTGCAGCTCCACCAAACTGCAGCTCCACCAGACTGCAGCTCCACCAGACTGCAGCCCAGCCAGACTGCAGCTCCACCAGACTGCAGCTCCACCAGACTGCAGCTCCACCAGACTGCAGCTCCACCAGACTGCAGCCCAGCCGCAGGTTTCACATGGAGCCAGCCTGATCTCTGCTCAGCTGGGTTCTGTGGTCAAGGCTGCCGTGAGACTCAACCTATTCAACAGCTTGACCTTAGCTGGCTGCATGATCTTAGAATGAAGACGGAATGAGGAAATGATGTTTCAACAGCGGATAAGGGCGGAAGATAGTTTCGGTACTTGGAGAGGGTGGGTTGGTGGGTCGAGGTGGATACTGGGGGGCTACAAGCATCAACTACTTTCAAGGGTCCAGGCCTATGCTCAGGACCTTTAAGATTAGGTGAATCTTGATTATAGTCTGTCTGTCTGTTAAATGCCAGGGAGTCGGGTCTGTCATCTAAGACATCGTTCCTCACAGTTCTGGTCTCTGCTGACCGCGCAGTGCTGGACGAGCACTGGGCCCTGCTACAGTAGAACCATTCCATCATGATAGCGATGTTGTAAAACGGAAACATTTAAAACAGTCAACAGTAAGCCAGTTCAGTAAACATCATATTTATTACAGTCTATTTTTTGTCATTATAAAAAATGATAATCCTGAAAAGAGATTTAAACCCCAGATGAAGCTTTATGAAACTAAAGCTGCTGGTGCAGACGGATGTGAGGCTGGCAGTGTCAGGTTGTTCCTGTGCTAGGACGCCTCTTCGTCCTCTCTCTGCATCTGCTCAATCAGCTTCTGTCTCTCGGCCGCCTGCCTCATCTTCATCAGCACCACGCTCTCGTAGTCCCGCTCGCTGCTCAGGGAGCCCTGCAGGGGGCAGCAGAGACACATGTCAATCACATCCAGGTGGGACTGTTCACCTGCCCACAGTGTCTGTGTTTATACAACAGGGAGAGGAGAAATAAGATGAGGGGAGGAGAGATGAGGAGAGATGAGGGGCGGAGAAGGGAGGAGAGATGAGGGGAGGAGAGATGAGGGGAGGAGAGATGAGGGGAGGAGAGATGAGGAGAGGAGAAATGAGGGGAGGAGAGATGAGGGGAGGAGAGATGAGGAGAGGAGAGATGAGGGGAGGAGAGATGAGGAGAGGAGAGATGAGGGGAGGAGAGATGAGGGGAGGAGAGATGAGAGGAGGAGAGATGAGGGGAGGAGAGATGAGGGGAGGAGAAGGGAGGAGAGATGAGGGGAGGAGAGATGAGGGGAGGAGAGATGAGAGGAGGAGAGATGAGGGGAGGAGAGATGAGGGGAGGAGAAGGGAGGAGAGATGAGGGGAGGAGAGATGAGGGGAGGAGAGATGAGGGGAGGAGAGATGAGGAGAGGAAAGAAGAGAGGAGGGGGGAGAGAAGGGGGTGGAGAGGAGCCCAACATTTTCATCTCAGGTACAAGTGGGATGACAATAGCAAACATGAAGAGCTGTAGAGGTCAGGGCCAGCAGGCTAGACCCTCCAGACCCCGTGCAGTCTCACACACACCCGGTCGGAATCGGATCACCTCATCGTATTCACACACACGTACGTAATACTATTATATCATACACAGACACGCGCACACACACCTAAACTCAATGCACTGATATACACACGTAATACTATTATATCACACACACACAAACACTCACTGTCCCTAATCCGAGAGGGAAGGGGAGGGGAGTTTAGGGTCCACAGAAGAAACCTGTTTTATAGGATTAGATGAAGGAAGTTTGCAGTGCCAAGGAAGTGTCTCTATAACAAGACAGTGAGCTGGGGGGGAGGGGGAGAGAGAGGGAGAGGGAGAGGGAGAGAGAGAGAGAGGGTGCGTGAGAAGAGGAGACAGGAGAGGAGGAGAGAGTGAAAAGTGAGGAGGAGAGTCTCTCTGAGGTAAAGCATCTGGAAGACATCACAGGGTAGTCCTGCATCCGCCAGCGGGAGAGAGACAAGACAAGGGAGGAGAGAGAGAGAAATAGGAAGAGAGAGGGGGGGGGGGCTGGTGTGTGGATGCAGACAGCCTCTCTCTCTGCCCCTGGATAAAGGGCTGGGAGTCTGTGATTATCATTCCAGTAATGTGAGCTGAAGACCTTGTCTGACATGTAACCATGAAATGTCACGCAAGCCCCGTTAGGTAAATAAACAACTGTTGTCTCTTCAATTAAACCAAACAAAAGGACGTAGGTACCTTCTTGCCGTTCTAACACCTCCGCCCAGCCCCCCGCCCACACACCTCCGCCCAGCCCCCCGCCCACACACCTCCGTCCAGCCCCCTGCCCGCACACCTTCGCCCAGCCCCCCGCCCGCACGCCTCCGCTCTGCACCGCCCTCTAGTGGGCGCCCTCTCCAACAGCAGACTGGTTCAGTACGAGGCCGGACTCGGCTGTGCCTCCCTGGGCATGGACCATGACCGTGTCAGGGCGAGGAGGAGCAGCTGTGATCACATGACTGACCCCCCTGATCACATGACACCGTGTCTCCAGCTCAGAACAGGTTAAAGGAACACTGAACGCTGCTGATAATGACAGAGGAGGATGAGGAGCACAGAACACATCTGGGATGAGGCCAGCACACACACACTCACTCACTCACTCACTCACTCAACTCTCTCTCTTACACACACACACACGAGTGGCGTAGCTGATGTCACTCTGCCAGGCTCTACCAAAAGCTCACCCACATCTGATCCTGGCCCAGTCCTGACATCACAACCTCCAGCAACCGGAGGGTGTGTGTGAGTCACACTGTGTGTGTGTGAGTCAGGATGAGTGTGTGTGTGTGTGTGTGAGAGAGTCCATCAGTGGAGTGTGAGGTGACTAAACATGTGTTTTCCCGCCAGATGAGATGAGATGGGCTCCATGTTTGACCTGTGTGTTCCATGATTTCCACAGGGGCTGTCAGTGATGTCGGGGAGGCAGGAGGGAGAACAGATATCAGATTTGGTCAATTATGACCCAAAGGCAGATAAGAAGGAACATAGCATTAAATGGGAACTTCTCTTATTGACATCAAGTTCAGAGAGATGCAGGGCCCCCAGGCAGGAGAGGTAAGCAGGAGAGACATGTCCAGCTTATTACCTCCTGTTTCCAATCTAGTTCTGAGGACCGCAGAGAGCTGGGGGGGGGGGGGGGGGGGGGGGGGGGTGATGTCATAAGGTCCCATTATCATGTAGACTCACACCAGCTAGGCTCACCCCCCCTCACAGACCACCAGCCTGCAGCCCTCACAGGAGAGGTTGGAGAGAGCGTTTGTGTACCGCTCAGATAGACAGGGACGTCCCTGGCTAACAGGACTGGGAGCCATCACCTCCCCTCAGAGCCCCGTCGCCTCCCCTCAGAGCCCCGTCACCTCCCCTCAGAGCCCCGTCACCTCCCCTCGGAGCCCCGTCACCTCCCCTCAGAGCCCCGTCTCCTCCCCTCAGAGCCCCATCACCTCCCCTCAGAGCCCCATCACCTCCCCTCAGGGCCCCATCACCTCCCCTCAGGGCCCCATCACCTCCCCTCAGAGCCCCATCACCTCCCCTCAGAGCCCCCTCAGAGCCCCGTCACCTCCCCTCAGAGCCCCGTCACCTCCCCATCACCTCCCCTCAGAGCCCCGTCACCTCCCCTCAGAGCCCCGTCACCTCCCCTCAGAGCCCCATCACCTCCCCTCAGAGGCCCCTCAGAGCCCCGTCACCTCCCCTCAGAGCCCCGTCACCTCCCCATCACCTCCCCTCAGAGCCCCATCACCTCCCCTCAGAGGCCCCTCAGAGCCCCGTCACCTCCCCTCAGAGCCCCGTCACCTCCCCATCACCTCCCCTCAGAGCCGCATCACCTCCCCTCAGAGCCCCCTCAGAACCCCATCACCTCCCCTCAGAACACTCTGACCTCAGGGGGCTCCTCCAGGGGGCTCCTCCAGCCTCACTGGGCCAAACCAAGCAGGACCATCCTGTGGCTCTGAGGTGTCAGGAGACTAATGGTCCTGACTGCTTGAGCCGCTGCCAGCTCCTGCAGGCCACATATGAAACGATAGGCTGTTTCAGAACTCTGTTTAATAAACAAAAGATCCCATACATGATGCGAATAAATGATCCGAAATGAGTGGATTTGTTGCAATTTGTAAGATGTATTGTAAGACACTCGTGCTAAGTCAAACAAATGCACCCTGGCAGTGGAATCAGACATGCCACAGCTAATGAGACTCCTGTGAAGAGAAACGTCTGGCTTTACACACAGAAGATCCATCATTCTTCTTCATGGGGATAGACAACAGTGCAGGAGTAGTCCAGGTCTGCAGTTCCAGACGCTGTCGTCATGACAGCGCAAATCCTGCATCCTGAAACTGTTATGAGTACAGCAACAGGCCCGTAGTCCACATCCTGTCTGTTGTTCCAAACATAACAGACACAGAACCACCACACATCTGGCTTCTGGATGGCCAACCACAAGCCCTCTCTCACGTTTCAAATGAGTTCACACCCAATCTCACTCTACAAAGACCTATGTGGTCAAAGTTTGGATAGAAAACAAATTCTAAATGAATTGCCTCCATTTATATAAAGTTTTGTGATAGGATCATGTTTTGAATTCAGGTAGGTAACAAACTAATATAACTATTGAGGGGTAACATTTCTGGGGAAATTGCGAGGTGAACTTACAACGCTTTTATTATAGTAAAAAACTCTGTTCTCCTTCCCCTCATAGATATCATAGAAACATTTTGTCGTGGAGTGTGTGGAAAAAAGGTTAGAAAGGTTCACAAAAAAATCCCTAAAGAAATCCTAAAATTAAAAAAGCTTGAAAAATCCTACAAACCTTTGTTGTGTGTATTCTTGTACTAATGTATGAATATGATGTGAGATCCAACAGGTAGTAGTAATGGATACTTTTTACTATGTAAGAGCCCATACTTCTTTCACTTGAGTGAAAAAGTGCAGTCAGCACTTAAACTTTATCAGTCTTATTAAACATCTGTACTTGTACTTGAGTGAAGGATGTGTGTACTTCTGCCATCTCTGCACAGGACTGAGCCCCAGAGTGTCTCGTTAGTGGCTATGTGAGGATGGTACAGTGCGCTTCACAGTTTTGCTGTGGAGTTTGGTTGTGAAATGTGAAAGAGAAAGCAGTCAGCGTTGGGTGAGGGCCGGAGCAGAGACTGTTGGATAGTAGAGAGACTGGGGCCTGTTGGATAGGAGAGAGACTGGGGCCTGTTGGATAGTAGAGAGACTGGGGCCTGTTGGATAGGAGAGAGACTGGGGCCTGTTGGATAGGAGAGAGACTGGGGCCTGTTGGATAGTAGAGACTGGGGCCTGTTGGATAGGAGAGAGACTGGGGCCTGTTGGATAGGAGAGAGACTGGGGCCTGTTGGATAGTAGAGAGACTGGGGCCTGTTGGATAGGAGAGAGACTGGGGCCTGTTGGATAGGAGAGAGACTGGGGCCTGTTGGATAGGAGAGAGACTGGGGCCTGTTGGATAGGAGAGAGACTGGGGCCTGCTGGATAGGAGAGACTGGGGCCTGTTGGATAGGAGAGAGACTGGGGCCTGTTGGATAGGAGAGACTGGGGCCTGTTGGATAGGAGAGAGACTGGGGCCTGTTGGATAGGAGAGAGACTGGGGCCTGTTGGATAGGAGAGAGACTGGGGCCTGTTGGATAGGAGAGAGACTGGGGCCTGTTGGATAGGAGAGACTGGGGCCTGTTGGATAGGAGAGAGACTGGGGCCTGTTGGATAGGAGAGAGACTGGGGCCTGTTGGATAGGAGAGAGACTGGGGCCTGTTGGATAGGAGAGAGACTGGGGCCTGTTGGATAGTAGAGACTGGGGCCTGTTGGATAGGAGAGAGACTGGGGCCTGTTGGATATGAGAGAGACTGGGGCCTGTTGGATAGGAGAGACTGGGGCCTGTTGGATAGGAGAGAGACTGGGGCCTGTTGGATAGGAGAGAGACTGGGGCCTGTTGGATAGGAGAGAGACTGGGGCCTGTTGGATAGGAGAGACTGGGGCCTGTTGGATAGGAGAGAGACTGGGGCCTGTTGGATAGGAGAGAGACTGGGGCCTGTTGGATAGGAGAGAGACTGGGGCCTGTTGGATAGGAGAGAGACTGGGGCCTGTTGGATAGTAGAGACTGGGGCCTGTTGGATAGGAGAGAGACTGGGGCCTGTTGGATATGAGAGAGACTGGGGCCTGTTGGATAGGAGAGACTGGGGCCTGTTGGATAGGAGAGAGACTGGGGCCTGTTGGATAGGAGAGAGACTGGGGCCTGTTGGATAGGAGAGAGACTGGGGCCTGTTGGATAGGAGAGACTGGGGCCTGTTGGATAGGAGAGAGACTGGGGCCTGTTGGATAGGAGAGAGACTGGCGCCTGTTGGATAGGAGAGACTGGGGCCTGTTGGATAGGAGAGAGACTGGGGCCTGTTGGATAGGAGAGAGACTGGGGCCTGTTGGATAGGAGAGAGACTGGGGCCTGTTGGATAGGAGAGAGACTGGGGCCTGTTGGATAGGAGAGACTGGGGCCTGTTGGATAGGAGAGAGACTGGGGCCTGTTGGATATGAGAGAGACTGGGGCCTGTTGGATAGGAGAGACTGGGGCCTGTTGGATAGGAGAGAGACTGGGGCCTGTTGGATAGGAGAGAGACTGGGGCCTGTTGGATAGGAGAGACTGGGGCCTGTTGGATAGGAGAGAGACTGGGGCCTGTTGGATAGGAGAGAGACTGGCGCCTGTTGGATAGGAGAGACTGGGGCCTGTTGGATAGGAGAGAGACTGGGGCCTGTTGGATAGGAGAGAGACTGGGGCCTGTTGGATAGGAGAGAGACTGGGGCCTGTTGGATAGGAGAGAGACTGGGGCCTGTTGGATAGGAGAGAGACTGGGGCCTGTTGGATAGGAGAGAGACTGGGGCCTGTTGGATAGGAGAGACTGGGGCCTGTTGGATAGGAGAGAGACTGGGGCCTGTTAGATAGGAGAGAGACTGGGGCCTGTTGGATAGGAGAGAGACTGGGGCCTGTTGGATAGGAGAGAGACTGGGGCCTGTTGGATAGGAGAGAGACTGGGGCCTGTTGGATAGGAGAGAGACTGGGGCCTGTTGGATAGGAGAGACTGGGGCCTGTTGGATAGGAGAGAGACTGGGGCCTGTTGGATAGGAGAGAGACTGGGGCCTGTTGGATAGTAGAGAGACTCGTCCTTTGGAAGCCCCGAAAGAAAGAGAAATAAACAAAAAGACAGAGAAATGGCTGTGGAGACGTGAACTCCCTGTGCTCTGGCTTATTTCGCTATGATGGATGTGCTCTGGCTTTCCTATAATAAGAGAGCGGGCTGATTCGCTATGTAAAATTCAACAATACATCTTTGTAATACCAGAATTATGTCTTTCACAAAGAGGCTTGCCTTCCGGGAAAGGGCCCTCTGATTGCAACAGATTCCATATCAAAACATGGAGGGATACACGGCTGCTAAGTACCCTCAGTCTAACCCTCGTAAGAGGAGCGCGAGAAAAGCTTCCCCAAAAGACGTTTTTAATGAAGACCTGGCCAGACGGCACATTTTGCTGAGTGTATTTGGGTAAATAGGATATTATACAAACCACAGGTGAAGTGAGGTTAACCAGTTGGGTGAAGCTGGACCTGGTTTACTTGACTTCCATTGCGTTATTAGGTTGATTAAGTATTTGGCCGCGAATGTTAAATAATTGGTGAAGAATCACTAACCGACTTTTCCCGCTTAATCACTATTTACGCATGTCTGCACGCGGTTAAATATACTATATATATTCAAACCAAAGCTCATGGCAACGATATGTGACAAAAAGCGGACAGCTGGTAGAAACAGCTAAATTGGAGGCTCAGAAAGCCACAGCCCATGTCGGTGATGCCCTGGCTGGCCCAGATAGAGCTGGAGGGGGCAGCTCTGGAGCTTCACACCCTGACCAGGGAGGCATGACGCTGGGCCAAGGAGGAAGCACTCCATGCCAAACACCAGCCTGGAAGATAGACAGCTAGCCTGGAGGAGGAACTGTTCTCTCAGGAGAGGGTTAGGGAAGCCAAGGCCAGCCAGGCCCTGGATGAGCAGAAGAGGGCCAAGAAATGTCTAAAGCTCTTTGAAGCCGGGCTTGGAGGAGACAGCTCTTCGACAAGCAGGCCTTGCAGAACCAGGAGAGCAGATACGCCCATAGATCGGCACCTCAACCAACCTAAACCCCCAAAAGAAGACACAGATACAGAGACTCCCTCCCTAACTGCGGACACCTAGAGTATGAGAGGTAAGACAGACACACATCACCACTGTGACTCGCAAACCAAAACAAATACACTTGTCCCCCACTTCATTGACATTTAATACCCTTCCTCCTGTGTTCCCCCACCTGCACATAACCCTGTGTTCCCCCACCTGCACATAACCCTGTGTTCCCCCACCTGCACATAACCCTGTGTTCCCCCACCTGCACATAACCCTGTGTTCCCCCACCTGCACATAACCCTGTGTTCCCCCACCTGCACATAACCCTGTGTTCCCCCTCCTGCACATAACCCTGTGTTCCCCCACCTGCACATAACCCTGTGTTCCCCCACCTGCACATAACCCTGTGTTCCCCCACCTGCACATAACCCTGTGTTCCCCCACCTGCACATACCCCTGTGTTAACAATCCCCTGGACTTGGATCCCAGACAGTGAGAGCTGATTGTGGTGTTCAGGAGTTAAAGTGGAAACAAATCCTGAGCCTGAATCTGGGGGGGGGGGAATGTTCTACACAGTGACCAGTGGCTAACAGAAGCTAGCACAGCTAACAGAAGCTAGTCCATCTACTAAAGATCTGCTCAGAAGCTGCTGTGCACGTAGGGAAGCAGAACTGTGGCAGGGACAATACCAAAAGCCTGCTTAAAGGGGGGTGGTTGAAAACCTTGATTCTAGTCCTGAACAAATGTTATGATCAGAAACTGTTTCATGTGTGGGAGAGGGTGTGTGTGGAGCCAGACCAGTTCTTCTGCAGGAGAACAGGGAAGGGCAGTGTTTTTAGTCTGTTGGAGCCAACTGTAAGGATTCCAAAAGAAGAACAACTGCATACAAATCCACTCCCTAACACCATGTCTGTTTAACCTAGGAGTTAACCTAGGAGTTGCTAGTTTATGTATCCTGAGTATAGTTAGACCACATATTTAAATGTAAGATTCCTATATGTTTATTGTATGCACCTTCCTGCCAAAGCAAATTCCTTGTATGTGCAAACTTTCATGGCGAATAAATCCCATTCTGATAAATCCCATTCTGAGACTTGATACTGTTTAACTCGTAAAGGGTCTCTGTCCTCACAGCTGGTTATGATGCAGAGGATGCTGGGAGCCTAGCATTAACTAAGCTACATGTGAGTATTTACCATAGTATTAGCCTAATGTGTTGGCTATAGAAATCTGAATGTGGAAAGCGACCACATCTTAAGGATCTTTCCTGCTTCCACAATATTAAGAGACAAGTTACATCAATTTTCCACCAGGCTGTTCCTACCACATTCCAGCTGGTGATGTAGCAAGCCAAAGGCGTGGGAATTGGAACGGCAACAAGTTATCAGTCTTGTGCAACCCCTGCCCCTAACCCTGCCCCTGCCTGCACATGCCTGTCTGTGAGCGAGGGAAGGGCTTCATTCAATAGCACTCTGGTTCTCGGGGTCTCCAGTCAACCAGAACGGCCTGTGTTAGCGTGAGGGGGCTTTGGACAAGCTAACAGAGACCAGCACAGGAAATCTGCAGAGTAGAGACAATGACATGGAGATTAGTGATCAGTTAACCCCCATCTGTGTGTAGGCCCATGCTCGCTCCAAAACACACAGGGGAAGTGTACACACAGGGGAACACACACACCCACACAAGGGAACACACACACACACACAGGGGAAGTGTACACACAGGGGAACACACACACACACAGGGGAAGTGTACACACATAAGTTCATTAATGCACTCAGGCTCCAACTGGACTGGCACACACATGCTCGCTCAAATGCTCGCTGTCGTGTTCCTGCGTTCTGCAGCGTTGTGAGGTGGCCAAGCACAGAAGCTGACATCCTCTCTCAGGTGCTGCCAGACAGACAGACACCACTGAACACACACACCACATGGAGAATTACATCATCTTTGGGTTCACACACACACACACACACACACACACACACACACACACACACACACACACACACAGGCCTCAGAGACAGGAGGAGGGGGAGGAACAGCCACCCCAGCTGCATGTCCTCCCTGTTTGCACTCCTACCTCACCTGGGCACTCTGTCAGAGTTCCAGGAGACTCACAGACACACCTGCCTGGACTTTACCCTGCTGGGAGCCGTCGCCTAGACTACTGTCTGTGTCAACTGAAAGGACCTTAAGAAGCGGGAAAAGCACAGAGAGGGTCCTCTGAGAGGGTGTTGAACCACTCCACTATCGTTAGGACTCAGGTAAGACGTGAGCGACAGCTTTTGGTTGAAAGACTAGTTTGATTCGAGGACCAGCCTCATGTGGGACTTGGCGGTGGTGTCGACAGTTGGGCGAGTCCCGTCATGTCGAGGCGGAGCGGATGAGCAGGTAGAGGCTCCACTCAGCTTCCTGACACACATCTGAAGGGCACACACACTGGATCTACACACGGTAAGAACTATTCCATATCTCTAAACCTCAAAAAAAGATCACACAAGTATGATATATATCATATACACGTATATGATAGTTACTGTTCTATGATATTGATCAAAATATAATTACAATCAGCGATGTTGGATTGGTTCACTGTGGACAGGTAGTCAAGGTCCTTCTCTAAAGCGTTCAGGTAGATTGAGGAGGATTACGCTAAAAGGTCTTAGCAAACTGGCCTCTGTTCAGATTCTTTCATTCCCACTTGGACACAGCCCGTCCCCCACACCATCATCATCATCATCATCACCACCACCAGGGCTGGAACAAGCCCTCCCTAACTGACATGACTGGGAAGGAATGTTGTTGTGTCCGCACTCTCCAATCACCCGCTGCTTCTAAAGAGCCGATAAACCTTTACGGGGCAACAAAACATGTTTGCCGTAGTGCCTTACAAATTTACTGAGTGAGTGTTTCAAGTCACGAAGGCAGATCTAATGCAAACGAAGTTGTTAGGAGGACTGTAAAAATCAGGGAGACCACTGAGATTGTCCATTGGACATGCCAGAGTTGATGAACCACACTCTGTGTGGTCAATAAAATGATTACAACTCACAAAACCCTAAATGACTGTATCCATGCTGAACTAGCACAAGGGTTACTTTATCTTGGACATTGTTCTCAAGCATGCAAAATGTTAGGACATGAAAATAACTTTCTTTTACCTCTCCTCAATCATGTCAGTTGGATAAACTGGACTTTCTCTAATCACTATCGTACGAACATTTGTTCGGCTAAAAGTTTACAAATGCGGATGAGAAAACATTTAAAAACCCTCACCAAACCAGATCCATCCCTCACAGATGAAGTATAATCTGAAGTTATGAGATGTGGGGTCATTCAGTAACTCTTTATTACTGTACAATATATCTGGGTAGTTCTGCTGCTGTACAACCAGGAGCAGCAGGTCCAGAACGTCCAAATATTAAGGATGTCAGTTAACAAGATTCTTCTTCTTTATTCTTCTCGATAAAAGTGGAAAAAAAAGAACGAAAAAAAAAATCCAAATAAGAACTAAAGTATTTCTGACTGTTCCTGTAAGACTGACCATATTTGGTGCATGGTTATTGTAAGGCAGGCAGGCTGAGGCATTTCCTCTAGTGGGCTTAACAGAGCACACCTGTATTTATGGGAAACAGCACGATTCAAGAAGTATAAACATTTAGAATCGAAACACTTCAAAGCACGTGTTGGACCAGCTCCCAGGCGCCAAATAATGAGGAATTCCATGATTTAAGTGAGCAGAGCAGGTGCATTCTCTAAACAACGCCTGCTGTTCCACCTCAGCCTCCACACAGTCCAAGAGTAACATCTGGAGCTGGGAAACTGTGCAATCACATGCTTCAACCATGCACACTGTTGTTCTAGAAGTGGACATTCAGATCTGACGTGTTGTATGTGCCAATGACATCATGTTCACCCTCCAATCAGAGGTTAGGTTTGTTCCGATGTTAACACTTGTTGGTTTGGGTCTTCTCTCTGATGTCCAGGGTGAACGCCTGCCTCTGATCTTCGGCTCACACCCACTTCCTGCCTGAGAAGAGCGAGGACACGCGAGGACACGCGAGGACACGCGAGGACACGGGAGGACACGCGAGGACACGCGAGGACACGCGAGGACAGGAGGATGCCGCTGAGGGCGTCTCTGCAGCGGAAGCCTGGGTCTGGGTACTGGTCGGGGCGCAGCCACAGGAGGAGGCAGGTGCTGTCGGTCAACATGATCAGCCTGCCACTGGCAGACTTCCGCCACGTCACCCACATCGGGAACGACGGCCACGCGGACAGCTTCGGGGACCTGTCCTTCCTGAAGCGGGGACACAGCCTGCTGCTGCAGAGTTCCCAGAGCGAGCAGAACCTCTTCCTGGCCTGCTCCCCGCCCCCCAAGCCCCCGCGACTCAACCTGGACGAGCCCCCGCAAACAGACAGCCCCAGGTGGCCAAGCATCCTTCACAGCTCCTCCCACAGGAGGACCAAGTGTAACTCCATGCCCCTGCTGGACAGTGAGGTGGAGGAGCAGGGTCCCAGGCCCAGGGTGGGGGACAACTACAGCCCTGGCAGATGCAGTCTGAGCTCAGGGAGAGACGGAGACTCCACCCTGACCTGCCCAGAGGACTCCACCCTGACCTGCCCAGAGGACTCCACCCTGCAGGAGGAAGACAGCGGCTTTTCCTTCAGCCTAGACCTGGGCCCCTCCATCCTGGACGACGTGCTACAGGTGATGGAGAAACTCCACCACTAAACAAGAAGACAGGCCCCATGTTGGAGTTCAGTAAAAGGTCTTCACTGGCAGGATTTGGTCGCACTAGCCCTGGAACCTATCCTCTGGAACCTATCCTCACACTAGACCTCTTTATGACCTAAGTCAGAGACTATAAGAAGATACTGCAAGGCAGAGGACATACTGATATCATCTCTGACATGAAGACTGTAGGAGTCAGTTTAACACAAGACTGTTTGAATAGAACTGTGGCCTCACTCAATTAGCAGCACGTAAGTGGTGATTGGTTGATGTCAGTGTACGTAAGAGGTGATTGGTTGACGTAAGTGTACGTAAGAGGTGATTGGTTGACGAAGCTACACCATCAATAGTGTGAGATAATCCATCCCACTGGCAAGAATTCTGCTTCTTTTATTAATGTATCTATTTCCACTACTTATACTCAGTGAAGCAAATTATCTTTTTGAGTCGTAACCAGTTTATAGAAATTGTTCATGCTATATACATATAAATGATCTATCTGAATGTAAGAGTAACTTTGACTTTGTTCTTTGAGGGTTCGAAGTTCATGTTCTTTTAGCTTTTATCTGTCACAGCATTTGATAAAGTCTGTGTCCAGTTAATCATTGAACTTTTATTTCTGTCAAGTACTAGAGCAGTGAAGAGAGAACATTCTAGTCTGTCTTTCTCATTCTACACATTTTTCCTGTTTCTCACTAAGGTGATTGTTGACTTTAAGTGTTATGTTGGGGAGGAGAAAAAAAAACCTCCAAGCTTTTCAAGGTCCCTGAGCTGTTAGGATCTGGCTTTCTTGTTCCTCCGCTATTTCTCCTTTGCACGCTTTCCAGTGGCAGTCCTGCAGGGTGCACGGAGGTGCCCCCTTCTCTACTGCTCAACAACACAGTGAAAACAAACATTTGGCTCCGCTTCCAATAAAGCCAGCCAGTGGTGGCAAGCCAGGCTGCAACCAGAGGCCCCCCCGCAAAGACGCCAGCAGCCAGCCAGAGCTGTTATCTCAGCTGTAAATAGCAGTCCCTGGTTGTGCTGAGTGGCGCGGGAGTGGGAAGGGGGCAAGGGGTAAGCCGATACTTCCACATGTTGGGGGCCCAGAGACATCCATTACTGCCCTGGGCTACTGATGAGGGTTTAAACAGTACCTGCTGAGCAAACAAGGCCCAAGGCCCAACCCCCCCCCCCCCCCCCCCCCCCCCCCCCGGCCCCCTGGACCTCATAGCCACCTGCCAGGGACCCAGGTTCCAGGCCCCTTGCTAACATAGGAACAGCATCAGATCAAGTCCCTTTATCTGCTCTATGCATCTTATTATACATCTGGTGTAATATACTTCAGGGTGTTATTTATTATTGTTTATGAAAATAACGCTGGCTGAACAGTGAGTGTTTTACTGTATAGATTGTTTTATTATTTTCTACGGGGGAACTCCAAATCTTGTCAACTTCAAAGAATTGCACTGATGAGCATTCTGAAAGGCTTGTATAAAACTGTTTACACACTTTGATGGACTGACATGTTTTTGCTTGTTGAGGCAGCACTGAAGCATAACCGGTCAGCAGACCTGGAACAACAGACACACAGCATGCTCACAGACCTGGAACAACAGACACACACAGACTGCATCATATCAAACACAGGTTGAGGGTAACTAATTCAAAAGACATTTCAATCTATTTAGCAGGGAGTTTCTATTTGAAAGATGGTGGTATTTAAAGGAAATGACGCATGAGGAAGGCGTTGAACGGTTGGCTTAGCACTGAACACCTGCTTGAACAATGAGGTAGCAGTGACTGCTGTACAGCAGGGAGCAGCTTGCATGAGTCACCCCAGATAAGGACAAAAGACAAGTATTCACACTACGTCACAAAGTCTACCAGGGTTACTGATGCAAATGGTGTATTAACTAACGCAACCTAGCCTTCTAAACCCCTGGTGTGGAGTTCTTCTGGACACTGCTTCACACAAACACACAGCCTGCAGTAGAACCTCCA
Organism: Hypomesus transpacificus; assembly: GCF_021917145.1. Classification (NCBI taxonomy): domain Eukaryota; kingdom Metazoa; phylum Chordata; class Actinopteri; order Osmeriformes; family Osmeridae; genus Hypomesus; species Hypomesus transpacificus. The sequence goes on from NW_025814019.1 coordinate 28,627, forward strand.
GTCCACCCAGAAACATTCAAATCTGTTATCATCACTTTGCTTTACAGAAGAATCCTCAAAAGAGAGTATATGTACCCCTAAAAAACAATTCATGGAGAACAAGGTTACAGCAGAAACACAGGCTCCCCATGGCTGTAGACATCTCCACATCTGGGATCTACTGGGTACTTTTCCAATCAGGACAATGTCTGCTCGCACGCACGCACACCACACACCCACACCACACACACCACAAACACACCAACACACCACAGACACACACACACCCCCCTCACAGACTGTCCTTGGACCATATGACACCCCCACCGCCTGTACGAGCCGTTCTCCGCACGAGCCGTGCTCCATACGAGCCGTGCTCCATACGAGCCGTTCTCCGCACGCGCGATCAGGTTGTGCTGGTCCTGACGAGCGTCTGACCTCACGGCTGATGTGAGAACAGAGAGGCTGGAATTGGAAGACTAATTATCTTGGCGGAGCGCAAAATGGCCAAGCATCTTAAACTGTGAGGTACCCCAACCATCACATCTGGTACCACTTTCTCTGCAAATTCCAATCTGGCTATCATGGAGAATACCCAGAACCCTCCCTGGCTTCGCACAAGAAGAGGGTGGTTTTCACAGACTCTCTTTTTTGATTTGCTGAAAAATGTTTCTGAGGCATTGTTTTGACAACTGAGAAATTCCTGTTCCTAATTGTGTCTGGCAGAAGAACCTAATGCTACTGAAAATATTCAGCCTGGGTTTGCTGCATGAGGGGAGAGTTCCTGAAAGCAATATTGTTTATAGAACAGTCCTTAGTGTCACGGTGCGTTACAGGAGTGCAGCCATACGCCCTGTTTGCTGTTTAGTACTAACTCAGGCCCAGGACCCCTCTCAGCACACCCACACACACACACACAACATGATATCCATAATACACCACAGGAACCATCCCAATCACAAGGCTTTCAAACATTAACCAAGATGACCACTAAGATAACCAAGGATTATTATCATGCCTGACAACTAGTCCAAAACCCCAAGAGGAAGACCTATTAGAATCTAGTCCTTATTAGGAAGATTGCAGTCAGTGATAAGACCAAAGGTTCTTGTTGAATTCAGTCTTAACAAATGTCTAATCAATAACTGACTACAGAATATTAGGACTTCAGATCCCAGACTACCCATTCAGTCAGCAAGCCTTGCATTCCACAGCCTCTCTAATGTCTATCCAAACTCATCTAAATCCATTCAATCCGATAACAACTGGAAGCAGATAACAGCTGTACGCTGAGCAGCACCATCTGTCCCCTGTGTGGTTAGAAGACTCCTTCCTCCTCCTTATCTCCCCAGGAGAGGGAAGGTCCAGCACTGCGACAGCTGCCAGCCCTGCAGTCACACCAGGTCACCCTGTTCTCCATCTGCTTCACCTGGTTACTTCTGACGACAGGCCTGCTCTAGAATCACCTTCCCCCACCTACAGGCCTGCTCTAGAATCACCCTCATCCACCTACAGGCCTGCTCTAGAATCACCCTCATCCACCTACAGGCCTGCTCTAGAATCACCCTCACCCACCGAAAGGCCTGCTCTAGAATCACTCTCACCCACCGACAGGCCTGCTCTAGAATCACCCTCATCCACCTACAGGCCTGCTCTAGAATCACCCTCACCCACCTACAGGCCTGCTTTAGAAACACAATATACAAAAAACTAAAATGGAGGCCAATGAGATTTCCATGTGTGTCACCTTCAAAACCTAGAACGTGATTTTGTTACAGGTTGTAATGGAGGATCACCACAGCTGCTCACACGTGGATTCCAAAAGCATAGATATTCTGTGAGGTTGGGTTCGAGTTCTAGCAGTGTGGCTGTGGTCCCTCCAGTCAGAGAACAGATGTGTTCTCCGAGGAGCGCTACATCACCGTGACCTCTGCTTCTACCATGACGGAACAACATAAAGCACCTATTGTCACACAAACCACCCTCAGTGTCGTATGATTGTTCCTTTAGTATCCATGAAGCACGTAATTCTATATGTCTCCATGACAATCTGGCTATTAGAAGAGAACTACACTCACTTGAGAACGATTTACAAGACATATTTCATAGATGTACTCATTTCACAACGTTCTCGTTAAGGATTTATTATGGCACCGGGCTGAGACACAAAACAACAAGCCCTACCAGGAAATGAAACTAAATCCTCTCCCAAACAGAGGAGCTGAACACGTGTGGAGGAGTGGAGCAACACTACACACCCTGGACAAACCTTGGTTGCAGTTTGTACATTCTAAACATAAACAGCCATGTAAGGTCAGAAACAGGGACCCATCTGGTCTGGAGAGCCCACCAAACCCAGACTGACAGCAGGGAGATGCTCTCTGACCTGATCAGACAGGGGATGCCACACCAGAGGAATGAGACCACTTATTAGGCAGAGTGGAGCGGGAGACTGGGCTTGAGGGCCAGGGGGTGTGGGGGGGCCAGGAGGATAGAGGGCCAGGGGGTCTGGGGGGCCAGGAGGATAGAGGGCCAGGGGGGTCTGACGGGCCAGGAGGATAGAGGGCCAGGGGGTCTGACGGGCCAGGAGGATAGAGGGCCAGGGGGTCTGACGGGCCAGGAGGATAGAGGGCCAGGGGGTCTGGGGGGCCAGGAGGATAGAGGGCCAGGGGGTCTGACGGGCCAGGAGGATAGAGGGCCAGGGGGTCTGACGGGCCAGGAGGATAGAGGGCCAGGGGTTCTGACGGGCCAGGAGAATAGAGGGCCAGGGGGTCTGGGAGGCCAGGAGGATAGAGGGCCAGGGGGTCTGATGGGCCAGGAGGATAGAGGGCCAGGGGGTGTGGGGGGCCAGGAGGATAGAGGGCCAGAGGGTCTGGGGGGCCAGGAGGATAGAGGGCCAGGGGGTCTGAGGGGCCAGGGGGCACTGCCGTCGCTGGAGCAGATAGAGAGAGGGGGGGGGGATGGAGGGAGGGAGAGAGAGAGAGGGGGGAAGGGAGAGAGAGAGAGAGAGAGAGAGAGAGAGAGAGAGAGAGAGAGAGAGAGAGAGAGGGGAAGGGAGGGAGGGCGACATGGACAGAGGGATGGAGAGACAGATAGAAAGAAAAAGGAAAGAGCCAGAGCAGTCCACCATCGCTTAAAGCATCACTCATTCTCTCCCTAATTCCAATTCATTCTCCCTCCCCCTCTCCCTCCCCCTCAACCCTGAGCCAGATGTAGGACAGCACTCCTAATATCCACTGGATCTACCATTATGTCATACAGGCCTCTCCACTGAGGGCTAATGTGAAAATGACCATAATCATGTTTTCATACTCTGCCCTGTAAAAGCCCGCTAAAAAGAGATGAAGCAATCTACGCCGGATATCTGTAAGGCCAAACCAGTTACCATAACAACATTAAAACATATTAGTGTGACATGTCCCAGTGTGCGTGGATGTGCACCCTGGGTGCTGTGTGTGTGGGGGGGGGGGGTGGAGAGGTGTGTGTGTGTAAGAGAGGTAAAAGTAGAGGAGGAGAGGGGAGTCTGGCGTGGTGGTGGGTGGGAGGGGAGGAGGAGGGGGAGGAGGAGGAGGAGGAGGAGGAGGAGGAGGAGGGGGAGGAGGAGGGGGAGGAGGAGGAGGAGGAGGAGGAGGAGGAGGAGGAGGAGGAGGAGGAGGAGGAGGAGGAGGGGGAGGAGGAGGAGGAGGAGGAGGAGGAGGAGGAGGAGGAGGAGGAGGAGGGGGAGGAGGAGGAGGAGGAGGAGGAGGAGGAGGAGGAGGAGGAGGAGGGGGAGGAGGGGGAGGAGGGGGAGGAGGAGGAGGAGTCTGGCATGGTGGTGGGTGGGAGGGGAGGAGGAGGGGGAGGTGCTGCAGTGTCGTGCCAGTCCACCATTAGAGTCGGCCGCTCGTCTCTGGTTGCCGCGTGCCTCCGAGCGAGCAGCACATTCCCCCGGCCTCCTGGGGTCGGACGTTACCAGGAGGAGGGGCCAGGCGGGGGCCCAACACAGCCCCATCCAAACCAAACAAACTTCAACCCATTTAACCAAACACATTGTTCTGGAGCACACCGGGAGAGAGCAAGTGCTAGGGCAATATTTGCTCGCCGATACAAAAATAAAACCTCTGAGGTTTACATACCTCTCCTTTGCGGGGTGGTGTTTAAGAAATGTTATTTGGATTGGAAGCGGTACATGTGGGGGGATTTTGTAACATGGGGCAGACATGAAGGCTGGTGGAGCAGAGAAGGGGAGTCAGGACTAAGCACATTCAGATGACAGCCAGCCTGAGGCCACGCCCACGCTGTCTCCTAGAGGCCACGCCCACGCCGTCTCCCTGGTGACATACCTGTGCAGGTGAGGACAGGCCGGGGCCGAGAGACACTGGAGAGATGACTTCAGGCTGTCCTTCCAACCACGAGATCTTCAGAGGGTTCCCCGTCAAACCACTCTCGTTCTTGAAAGCCAGTTCCTGTAGGAACAAGCCAGTTAGTGTTGTGTACCCACAGCCAGAGTGGCCGTGCCCTCAGGTCCCACAGAACCCTTCCTCTCTTCGTTCTGTTAAAGACTGGACTGAAGTTTGTCTTCCAGCCCGGCCCCTGTGTGTGTGTGTGTGTGTGTGTGGGCTGGTGAGAGTGTGTGTGTGTGTGTGGGCTGGTGAGAGTGTGTGTGTGTGGGCTGGTGAGAGTGTGTGTGTGTGGGCTGGTGAGAGTGTGTGTGTGTGGGCTGGTGAGAGTGTGTGTGTGTGTGTGTGAGTGTGTGTGTGTGTGTGTGTGTGTGTGTGTGTGTGGGCTGGTGAGAGTGTGTGTGTGTGGGCTGGTGAGAGTATGTGTGTGTGTGTGTGTGTGTGTGTGTGGGCTGGTGAGAGTGTGTGTGTGTGTGTGTGTGTGTGTGTGTGTGTGTGTGTGTGTGTGTGTGGGCTGGTGAGAGTATGTGTGTGTGGGCTGGTGAGAGTATGTGTGTGTGTGTGTGTGTGTGGGCTGGTGAGAGTGTGTGTGTGTGTGTGTGTGTGTGGGCTGGTGAGAGTGTGTGTGTGTGGGCTGGTGAGAGTGTGTGTGTGTGTTCATGAGACCCAGGGGTGGGCTGTCCCCCAGACTGTTAGGGGGGCCCTGAGCTAGGCAGACTGTTAGGGGGGGCCCTGAGCTAGGCAGACTGTTAGGGGGGCCCTGAGCTAGGCAGACTGTTAGGGGGGCCCTGAGCTAGGCAGACTGTTAGGGGGGCCCTGAGCTAGGCAGACTGTTAGGGGGGCCCTGAGCTAGGCAGACTGTTAGGGGGGCCCTGAGCTAGGCAGACTGTTAGGGGGGCCCTGAGCTAGGCAGACTGTTAGGGGGGCCCTGAGCTAGGCAGACTGTTAGGGGGGCCCTGAGCTAGGCAGACTGTGTGGGGGGCCCTGAGCTAGGCAGACTGTGTGGGGGGCCCTGAGCTAGGCAGACTGTGTGGGGGGCCCTGAGCTAGGCAGACTGTGTGGGGGGCCCTGAGCTAGGCAGACTGTGTGGGGGGCCCTGAGCTAGGCAGACTGTTAGGGGGGCCCTGAGCTAGGCAGACTGTTAGGGGGGCCCTGAGCTAGGCAGACTGTGTGGGGGGCCCTGAGCTAGGCAGACTGTTAGGGGGGCCCTGAGCTAGGCAGACTGTGTGGGGGGCCCTGAGCTAGGCAGACTGTGTGGGGGGCCCTGAGCTAGGCAGACTGTTAGGGGGGCCCTGAGCTAGGCAGACTGTGTGGGGGGCCCTGAGCTAGGCAGACTGTGTGGGGGGCCCTGAGCTAGGCAGACTGTGTGGGGGGCCCTGAGCTAGGCAGACTGTGTGGGGGGCCCTGAGCTAGGCAGACTGTGTGGGGGCCCTGAGCTAGGCAGGGCAACCTGGCCCCCAGAGATGCTCTCTGGAAGGGAGCCACAGCAAACTAGCTCACCACAACACAGGGGAGCCACACTAGACCATCAGCTGGTTCAGTCCCCAGGTCCCCTGGTTTCTATCAACACGCTCACACACACGCTCACACACACAGGTAAGACAAACACACAGGTAAGACACACACACACAGGTAAGACACACACACAGGTAAGACACACACAGGTAAGACATACACACACAGGTAAGACATACACACAGGTAAGACACACACACACAGGTAAGACACACACACAGGTAAGACACACACACAGGTAAGACACACACACACAGGTAAGACACACACACACAGGTAAGACACACACACAGGTAAGAGCGTCTGCTAAATGAGAAACAAACAAAAAAATGCCAAGGAACTTACAGCTGCTCTGACGGTTGCAAATTCCACCACAGCACTTCCCTTCTTCTTACTGGATATGAGGACGTTTAAAACATCACCATACTAGGAAGGACAGAGAGAGAGAGAGAGAGAGAGAGAGAGAGAGAGAGAGAGAGAGAGAGAGAGAGAGAGAGAGAGAGAGAGAGAGAGAGAGAGACAGAGAAAAATGACCAGATATTAATATTTTCAAACTGTTTTCTCACAGTGGAAGACACTATCAATCAAACACAGACTTGGACTGGAAAAGCAGGAATAGAAGTTGCCCAATCGGGACGATCAGTCAGGTAGGAGCAGGAGAGAGAGTGGGAGAGTGGGAGAGAGAGTGGGAGAGAGCCAAATGATCTTTAGAAACAGTGACCTCTGGAGCGTTTCACAGTGGAGACCAGCCTGGGTCGATCTGAGGACAGAGACCAGCCTGGGTCCGTCTGAGTCAGGACAGAGACCAGCCTGGGTCGGTCTGAGTCAGGACAGAGTCCTGGACTCCTTCACTCTCTGTGTGTCTACGTGAAAAGCTTCAGTAAACCAAGTTCTGGTACAAAACTGGGGAAGGAGAGGATGGGGGAGGAGAGGAGAAGATGGGGAGGAGACGCTGGGGGACTTGGCCTGGCCTGGGTGGCTGCAGTAAAAGGGATCTTTGTCAGCTGCAGTGATAATGATACAGGAGGGAATCAGGGCTTCTGGGCTAGTGGAGATGTCAATTCTGAGATGTTCTCAAGGTACAAGCACACAGCCTGTGCTTGGTACAGAGCGTCACCTGACATACAGTTCCTTCCTCAGCAAAGGAACGTATGTTTTTGCAAGTTGAACTGTTTCCTGTCTGACGACCTACCGCGCTGCACCTGAGCTGCTCCAAACTTTTCCCAAACTTTTTTGTCTTGTTTATTGCTATATTTTATATATTACTTCATTTATTCATTTATTGTGTCGTTACCGATGTAATCTATACATCTACTGTCTCAATTATAGGTTTACTCGGCACGGCTTTTTTCCTTGGAGCTCGACGCTACTGTTCCTGTTGAACTAGCCAATTCAACGTTCTGACGAATTATCTTGGCTGGCATAAACTATTAACGTAAGTTAATTATAATGTCTCACACCCACTCACATTGTCCTACATGTGTCATTTTGTTCGAAAAGTTGACTCTATTAGAGAGTCGCGTTCAGTCGCTTGAGGAAGAACGTATGCTAATAACTTTAGATGCGACTGGCGCAACATCACAGACAGGGAGTCCTAGCGTGAGTGAGGACTCAAGTTTAGCCCCACCGGTTTCACCTTTGCAGCATGGTGGGAGTGGGACTCCGCAGACGTTAGTGATCGGTGACTCCATCACTCGTAACATTAGATTGGAGGGACCAGCGACAGTTTACTGTGTACCTGGGGCCAGAGCTACCGACATAGAAGCTAATCTTAGGGTGCTGGCTAGCACTAGGGCTAAGGCAAATGCCCAAGCTAAGGCACATGGCGCACGCACTGATGATAGGTATGAGAATATTGTCATTCATGTCGGCACCAATGATGTTAGGCTGAGGCAGTCAGAGGTCACGAAGGTTAATATTGCTCGGGCATGTGACCTTGCTCAAAAGATGAGTCGGCATCGAGTAATAGTCTCTGGCCCACTACCTGCTAGGGGGACTGACGAGATCTACAGCAGGCTTGTCTCTCTCAACCGCTGGTTGGCTCGCTTTTGCTCAGAACAGGGTTTAGGATTTGTAGATAATTGGTCTCGTTTCTGGGCCAAACCTGGCTTGTTGAAAAGTGACGGGCTCCATCCTAGCTGGAGAGGTGCTTTTCTTTTGTCTAGGAATATTGAAGCTATTCTAAAGCAGACCTGACACTCACTAGAACAAGCCGGGCTACAGTCTCTTAGAGAGTCTGATAGGTATGTTGATAGGCATGCTGTGAGCTGTTGGGGCCCCGATAGCTCAGCTTGTAGTGTAGCCAGGGTGGTTGCTGATGTTGTTTTTCCCATTGAGACGGTGTCGGCCCCCCGCCCTTTTTCCAAATTCCGGCCCTCAATTATTAGGAATTATACCAATTTAATATATATTCAGCCTTGCTCACCCGTTGCTCTTCCAACTCAGTTTCCTGATAACAGTGCCACCTTTTCAGAAGTATTATCTACGTCTAAAGCTGCCAAAAACCCATACTGGAATGTTGGGCTCCTAAACATCAGATCTCTATCCACAAAGGCCGTTTTGATTAATGATCTGATGTCTGACTGCAGCCTGGACCTGATTGGTTTCACCGAAACCTGGCTAAAACCTGATGAATATTTCCCCCTGAATGAAGCTTCGCCTCCTGATTTTGCGTATTCACACATCCCTCGTGTTTCAAAGAAAGGTGGTGGTGTTGCTATGTTATATAAAGCTAGCTTCAACCTCAGCCTAAAATCTGTCAATACCTTTAAATCATTTGAGATAATTTGTATGAAACCACCAACTACTTTAAAAAGGACTAATTCTACTACTGTTGCCCCCCCTCCTTCGTTTTGTATAGTTACTCTATACCGGCCCCCTGGCCCATACTCCCTCTTCCTTGAGGAATTTGCTGATTTTAGTGCTGATCTTGTGACATACACTGACAATATCTTAATTATGGGTGATTTTAACATTCATGTCGATGACCCAAAAGATCCTCTAAGTAAGGCCTTTACTGCTCTTATGGATTCCACAGGTCTCACTCAGGTGGTTTCTAAACCTACCCATCTTCACTCGCATACATTGGATTTAGTTCTCACGCGGGGAATCAAGATTAGTGATGTCATTGTTCATACCCACAATCCTATATTATCAGACCACTGCCTGGTAACCTTTAAAATGGATCTCTGCCAGAGCCTTGGAGGCACCCAGAATATTTCTATTAGCCGCTGCTTAACCCCAAATACAGCTCTGGAACTGGCTAGTATTCTACCCGCTGCACTAGAAGCACTTGATGTCCCGAATAAATCATTAAATGCTAAAACAAGGGATCTGAATTTGGTTCTTCAGCAATCCCTAGATTCTGTTGCTCCACTCAAACCAAGGAAACGAATAGACAAGAAACTGGCTCCATGGTATTCAGAGGAAACCCGCACTCTCAAGAGGTCCACTAGAAAATTAGAGCGTAAGTGGCGTACCACTAAATTGGAGGTTTTCCGCCTGGCCTGGAAGGACAGCCAAATAGAGTACAAGCAAGTCCTCATCAGGTCCAGATCAGAATATTTCTCTAAGTTGATTAGTAAGAACAAACACAACACTAAGTTCCTATTTGATACTGTTGCAAAACTCACTAAGAAAAGTACACTCTGTGTTAGTTCAGATCTCTCTCCCAATGATTTCTTAGATTTCTTTGACCAAAAAATCTATGCAATAAGGGACAAACTACAGACTAGTCCTGGAGGAGTGGCCATCAACACTGATTTTCCCTCTGTACCCAGCATTCTGCATGTTGAGACTCTCACTCACTTTAACCCTATTTCTATGGAAGCATTCATCAAGCTGATAGATTCCTCGAAACCCACTAGCTGCCTTCTCGATCCCCTCCCTGCCAAACTTTGTAGGGAACTTCTCCATATTATTGGACCGCCCATGCTTAGTATTATTAATGAATCTCTTGTAACTGGACAAGTCCCTGACGATTTCAAACAAGCTATTATCAAGCCCCTTCTTAAAAAACCAAACCTGGATCCAGGTTGTCTTAGCAATTACAGGCCCATTTCAAATTTGCCATCTCTCTCCAAAATTTTGGAAAAAGCTGTGGCAAAACAGCTCACTGAGCACCTCTCCTCAAATCAGCTCTATGAACCTCTCCAGTCTGGATTTCGTCTTCACCACAGCACTGAAACTGCATTAGCCAAGGTAGTCAATGATCTATTATTAGCCTCTGACGCTGGCTTTAGCTCTGTCCTTGTTCTTCTAGACCTAAGTGCAGCTTTTGACACTGTAGATCATGAGATTCTCCTGGAACGTATGGAGAACTATGTTGGGATTTCTGGTACTTCACTTCAGTGGTTCAGATCGTATCTATCTGATAGATCACAATATGTCCACTATGATGGTTGCTCATCCAGGAGCTCCATTGTAAAATACGGAGTACCACAGGGTTCAGTTTTAGGCCCTCTGTTATTTTCACTCTATATGTTGCCTTTAGGAAACATAATTAGAAGTTTTGGGGTAGATTTTCACTGCTATGCAGATGATACTCAGCTATACATGTCTATAAAGCCGGGAGAATTTCCACATGCTATGGAAACCTGTGTTTCCGGGTTGAAAACTTGGATGACTGCAAATTTCCTTCTTCTTAATTCGGATAAAACCGAGGTTCAAATTTTTGGTCCGAAAAAACACCGAAATAATTTATCCCATCTAACCTTAGACTTAGACGGCGTCAAAGTATCTCAAAGCCAGCTGGTAAAAAATCTGGGAGTCACAATGGACCCAGACCTTTCATTTGAGTACCATATTAAGCAAATCACCAGAACAGCATTTTTCCATCTACGTAGTATTGCCAAAATACGAAAATTCCTCTCAAAGGATGATGCTGAAAAACTAATACATGCTTTTGTTACGTCCCGATTGGACTACTGCAATGTGTTGTTCTCTGGCCTCCCAATTACCTACCTAAAAAACTTACAGCGGGTGCAAAATGCTGCTGCTAGACTATTGACTAAAACTAGAAAGTTTGATCATATAACATCGACTCTTATCTCTTTACACTGGCTCCCTATCCAAGCCAGAGCTGATTTCAAAGTTCTACTACTAACTTACAAATCTCTGCATGGATTGGCACCACTGTACCTCTCCGGTCTCCTTGCACCCTATTGCCCCGCAAGGTCTCTAAGATCTCAAAATGCCGGCTATCTGGTAATACCCAAAGTTAAGAAAAAAACTGCTGGAGGTAGGGCGTTCTCATATAGAGCACCTCTTCTTTGGAACAAATTACCCATCTCAATTAAGGAAGCTGATACTGTCTCGACATTTAAAACTAGATTAAAAACGTTCTTGTTTAGTCAATTCTATGATTGTTAAAGGGAAGTATGTGTGTACTTTCTATGTAAACCTGGGATGTGTGCTTGCCTATGTGTGTATCACATGTAACTTTTAAATTTTAATTATAGCTTATGTTCACATTGCCCAGCTAGATGTTACAAATAAAGTAAACCTGTTACTGTATATTGTTAGTATTATTATTATTATAGTTCCGTTGCTGTATATTGTTACTGTTATAGTTTTTATTACTAGTTGGAGACAACGGGGGACTGGCTGTTTTCATCCTTATTCGTATAAGTATAACTCCTACTTTAGAGTTCTTTCCCCTGGAACAGATTTCATGTTCCAACTGAGGGGGGCTGTCGTTGTTTTGGTGTGTGGGGCTGCATCAAATACCCTTTTTGCTCTGTTAAATTGCTGCACTAGTCCACACTTGACCGGTGGGGATCTCATTCTATTTTGACTGTAACTGTTAGCTGCTCCTGGCATTCTCTAATCCCTGCTCTCCTCTCTGTCCCCCCCCCACACATTCCCTGTGGTGTGGGGGGTTTGAGCTGTCAGGACCTGCTTGGTCGTCGGTCTGCCAACGCTGAACCAGGTCGTCACCCGGAATCCAGTCTCCATGACGGCCAACAGCGAGTTTCCCGGTCCCATCCAACGTCTATAAAGCCGAACAATGGATTTTGGTGTTTCAAAACCCATTGACACTGTATGACTATGTTTAGCTTGTGTTCTGCTCCTCTCTCTTACCAACCGTCTCTGGAGGAGGGGATCCCTCTCTGAATTGCTCCTCCCAAGGTTTCTTCCATTTTTTCTCCCGGTGGGAGTTTTTCTGGGAGTTTTTCCTTGTCTTCCTTGAGGGTTTAGGTTGGTTGAGGGGCAGTTCTATGGGCGCATGTGAAGCCCTCTGTGACATGCTTGCGTGTAAAAAGGGCTATACAAATAAATTTGATTTGATTTGATTTGATTTGA
>NW_025814020.1:0-40090 GCF_021917145.1 Hypomesus transpacificus
CAACCCTAACCCTAACCCCCTAACCCTAACCCTAACCCTAACCCTAACCCTAACCCTAACCCTAACCCTAACCCTAACCCTAACCCTAACCCTAACCCTAACCCTAACCCTAACCCTAACCCCTAACCCTAACCCTAACCCTAACCCTAACCCTAACCCTAACCCTAACCCTAACCCTAACCCTAACCCTAACCCTAACCCTAACCCTAACCCTAACCCTAACCCTAACCCTAACCCTAACCCTAACCCTAACCCCTAACCCTAACCCTAACCCTAACCCTAACCCCTAACCCTAACCCTAACCCTAACCCTAACCCTAACCCTAACCCTAACCCTAACCCTAACCCTAACCCTAACCCTAACCCTAACCCTAACCCTAACCCTAACCCTAACCCTAACCCTAACCCTAACCCTAACCCTAACCCTAACCCTAACCCTAACCCTAACCCTAACCCCTAACCCTAACCCTAACCCTAACCCTAACCCTAACCCTAACCCTAACCCTAACCCTAACCCTAACCCTAACCCTAACCCTAACCCTAACCCTAACCCTAACCCTAACCCTAACCCTAACCCTAACCCTAACCCTAACCCTAACCCTAACCCTAACCCTAACCCTAACCCTAACCCTAACCCTAACCTACCTAACCCTAACCCTAACCCTAACCCTAACCCTAACCCTAACCCTAACCCTAACCCTAACCCTAACCCTAACCCTAACCCTAACCCTAACCCTAACCCTAACCCTAACCCTAACCCTAACCCTAACCCTAACCCTAACCCTAACCCTAACCCTAACCCTAACCCTAACCCTAACCCTAACCCTAACCCTAACCCTAACCCTAACCCTAACCCTAACCCTAACCCTAACCCTAACCCTAACCCTAACCCTAACCCTAACCCTAACCCTAACCCTAACCCTAACCCTAACCCTAACCCTAACCCTAACCCTAACCCTAACCCTAACCCTAACCCTAACCCTAACCCTAACCCTAACCCTAACCCTAACCCTAACCCTAACCCTAACCCTAACCCTAACCCTAACCCTAACCCTAACCCTAACCCTAACCCTAACCCTAACCCTAACCCTAACCCTAACCCTAACCCTAACCCTAACCCTAACCCTAACCCTAACCCTAACCCTAACCCTAACCCTAACCCTAACCCTAACCCTAACCCTAACCCTAACCCTAACCCTAACCCTAACCCTAACCCTAACCCTAACCCTAACCCTAACCCTAACCCTAACCCTAACCCTAACCCTAACCTACCCTAACCCTAACCCTAACCCTAACCCTAACCCTAACCCTAACCCTAACCCTAACCCTAACCCTAACCCTAACCCTAACCCTAACCCTAACCCTAACCCTAACCCTAACCCTAACCCTAACCCTAACCCTAACCCTAACCCTAACCCTAACCCTAACCCTAACCCTAACCCTAACCCTAACCCTAACCCTAACCCTAACCCTAACCCTAACCCTAACCCTAACCCTAACCCTAACCCTAACCCTAACCCTAACCCTAACCCTAACCCTAACCCTAACCCTAACCCTAACCCTAACCCTAACCCTAACCCTAACCCTAACCCTAACCCTAACCCTAACCCTAACCCTAACCCTAACCCTAACCCTAACCCTAACCCTAACCCTAACCCTAACCCTAACCCTAACCCTAACCCTAACCCTAACCCTAACCCTAACCCTAACCCTAACCCTAACCCTAACCCTAACCCTAACCCTAACCCTAACCCTAACCCTAACCCTAACCCTAACCCTAACCCTAACCCTAACCCTAACCCTAACCCTAACCCTAACCCTAACCCTAACCCTAACCCTAACCCTAACCCTAACCCTAACCCTAACCCTAACCCTAACCCTAACCCTAACCCTAACCCTAACCCTAACCCTAACCCTAACCCTAACCCTAACCCTAACCCTAACCCTAACCCTAACCCTAACCCTAACCCTAACCCTAACCCTAACCCTAACCCTAACCCTAACCCTAACCCTAACCCTAACCCTAACCCTAACCCTAACCCTAACCCTAACCCTAACCCTAACCCTAACCCTAACCCTAACCCTAACCCTAACCCTAACCCTAACCCTAACCCTAACCCTAACCCTAACCCTAACCCTAACCCTAACCCTAACCCTAACCCTAACCCTAACCCTAACCCTAACCCTAACCCTAACCCTAACCCTAACCCTAACCCTAACCCTAACCCTAACCCTAACCCTAACCCTAACCCTAACCCTAACCCTAACCCTAACCCTAACCCTAACCCTAACCCTAACCCTAACCCTAACCCTAACCCTAACCCTAACCCTAACCCTAACCCTAACCCTAACCCTAACCCTAACCCTAACCCTAACCCTAACCCTAACCCTAACCCTAACCCTAACCCTAACCCTAACCCTAACCCTAACCCTAACCCTAACCCTAACCCTAACCCTAACCCTAACCCTAACCCTAACCCTAACCCTAACCCTAACCCTAACCCTAACCCTAACCCTAACCCTAACCCTAACCCTAACCCTAACCCTAACCCTAACCCTAACCCTAACCCTAACCCTAACCCTAACCCTAACCCTAACCCTAACCCTAACCCTAACCCTAACCCTAACCCTAACCCTAACCCTAACCCTAACCCTAACCCTAACCCTAACCCTAACCCTAACCCTAACCCTAACCCTAACCCTAACCCTAACCCTAACCCTAACCCTAACCCTAACCCTAACCCTAACCCTAACCCTAACCCTAACCCTAACCCTAACCCTAACCCTAACCCTAACCCTAACCCTAACCCTAACCCTAACCCTAACCCTAACCCTAACCCTAACCCTAACCCTAACCCTAACCCTAACCCTAACCCTAACCCTAACCCTAACCCTAACCCTAACCCTAACCCTAACCCTAACCCTAACCCTAACCCTAACCCTAACCCTAACCCTAACCCTAACCCTAACCTAACCCTAACCCTAACCCTAACCCTAACCCTAACCCTAACCCTAACCCTAACCCTAACCCTAACCCTAACCCTAACCCTAACCCTAAACCCTAACCCTAACCCTAACCCTAACCCTAACCCTAACCCTAACCCTAACCCTAACCCTAACCCTAACCCTAACCCTAACCCTAACCCTAACCCTAACCCTAACCCTAACCCTAACCCTAACCCTAACCCTAACCCTAACCCTAACCCTAACCCTAACCCTAACCCTAACCCTAACCCTAACCCTAACCCTAACCCTAACCCTAACCCTAACCCTAACCCTAACCCTAACCCTAACCCTAACCCTAACCTAACCCTAACCCTAACCCTAACCCTAACCCTAACCCTAACCCTAACCCTAACCCTAACCCTAACCCTAACCCTAACCCTAACCCTAACCCTAACCCTAACCCTAACCCTAACCCTAACCCTAACCCTAACCCTAACCCTAACCCTAACCCTAACCCTAACCCTAACCCTAACCCTAACCCTAACCCTAACCCTAACCCTAACCCTAACCCTAACCCTAACCCTAACCCTAACCCTAACCCTAACCCTAACCCTAACCCTAACCCTAACCCTAACCCTAACCCTAACCCTAACCCTAACCCTAACCCTAACCCTAACCCTAACCCTAACCCTAACCCTAACCCTAACCCTAACCCTAACCCTAACCCTAACCCTAACCCTAACCCTAACCCTAACCCTAACCCTAACCCTAACCCTAACCCTAAACCCTAACCCTAACCCTAACCCTAACCCTAACCCTAACCCTAACCCTAACCCTAACCCTAACCCTAACCCTAACCCTAACCCTAACCCTAACCCTAACCCTAACCCTAACCCTAACCCTAACCCTAACCCTAACCCTAACCCTAACCCTAACCCTAACCCTAACCCTAACCCTAACCCTAACCCTAACCCTAACCCTAACCCTAACCCTAACCCTAACCCTAACCCTAACCCTAACCCTAACCCTAACCCTAACCCTAACCCTAACCCTAACCCTAACCCTAACCCTAACCCTAACCCTAACCCTAACCCTAACCCTAACCCTAACCCTAACCCTAACCCTAACCCTAACCCTAACCCTAACCCTAACCCTAACCCTAACCCTAACCCTAACCCTAACCCTAACCCTAACCCTAACCCTAACCCTAACCCTAACCCTAAACCCTAACCCTAACCCTAACCCTAACCCTAACCCTAACCCTAACCCTAACCCTAACCCTAACCCTAACCCTAACCCTAACCCTAACCCTAACCCTAACCCTAACCCTAACCCTAACCCTAACCCTAACCCTAACCCTAACCCTAACCCTAACCCTAACCCTAACCCTAACCCTAACCCTAACCCTAACCCTAACCCTAACCCTAACCCTAACCCTAACCCTAACCCTAACCCTAACCCTAACCCTAACCCTAACCCTAACCCTAACCCTAACCCTAACCCTAACCCTAACCCTAACCCTAACCCTAACCCTAACCCTAACCCTAACCCTAACCCTAACCCTAACCCTAACCCTAACCCTAACCCTAACCCTAACCCTAACCCTAACCCTAACCCTAACCCTAACCCTAACCCTAACCCTAACCCTAACCCTAACCCTAACCCTAACCCTAACCCTAACCCTAACCCTAACCCTAACCCTAACCCTAACCCTAACCCTAACCCTAACCCTAACCCTAACCCTAACCCTAACCCTAACCCTAACCCTAACCCTAACCCTAACCCTAACCCTAACCCTAACCCTAACCCTAACCCTAACCCTAACCCTAACCCTAACCCTAACCCTAACCCTAACCCTAACCCTAACCCTAACCCTAACCCTAACCCTAACCCTAACCCTAACCCTAACCCTACCCTAACCCTAACCCTAACCCTAACCCTAACCCTAACCCTAACCCTAACCCTAACCCTAACCCTAACCCTAACCCTAACCCTAACCCTAACCCTAACCCTAACCCTAACCCTAACCCTAACCCTAACCCTAACCCTAACCCTAACCCTAACCCTAACCCTAACCCTAACCCTAACCCTAACCCTAACCCTAACCCTAACCCTAACCCTAACCCTAACCCTAACCCTAACCCTAACCCTAACCCTAACCCTAACCCTAACCCTAACCCTAACCCTAACCCTAACCCTAACCCTAACCCTAACCCTAACCCTAACCCTAACCCTAACCCTAACCCTAACCCTAACCCTAACCCTAACCCTAACCCTAACCCTAACCCTAACCCTAACCCTAACCCTAACCCTAACCCTAACCCTAACCCTAACCCTAACCCTAACCCTAACCCTAACCCTAACCCTAACCCTAACCCTAACCCTAACCCTAACCCTAACCCTAACCCTAACCCTAACCCTAACCCTAACCCTAACCCTAACCCTAACCCTAACCCTAACCCTAACCCTAACCCTAACCCTAACCCTAACCCTAACCCTAACCCTAACCCTAACCCTAACCCTAACCCTAACCCTAACCCTAACCCTAACCCTAACCCTAACCCTAACCCTAACCCTAACCCTAACCCTAACCCTAACCCTAACCCTAACCCTAACCCTAACCCTAACCCTAACCCTAACCCTAACCCTAACCCTAACCCTAACCCTAACCCTAACCCTAACCCTAACCCTAACCCTAACCCTAACCCTAACCCTAACCCTAACCCTAACCCTAACCCTAACCCTAACCCTAACCCTAACCCTAACCCTAACCCTAACCCTAACCCTAACCCTAACCCTAACCCTAACCCTAACCCTAACCCTAACCCTAACCCTAACCCTAACCCTAACC
The DNA here is from genome assembly GCF_021917145.1 of Hypomesus transpacificus. NCBI lineage: Eukaryota > Metazoa > Chordata > Actinopteri > Osmeriformes > Osmeridae > Hypomesus > Hypomesus transpacificus. The sequence continues at coordinate 5,797 of NW_025814020.1, forward strand.
CTAACCCTAACCCTAACCCTAACCCTAACCCTAACCCTAACCCTAACCCTAACCCTAACCCTAACCCTAACCCTAACCCTAACCCTAACCCTAACCCTAACCCTAACCCTAACCCTAACCCTAACCTAACCCTAACCCTAACCCTAACCCTAACCCTAACCCTAACCCTAACCCTAACCCTAACCCTAACCCTAACCCTAACCCTAACCCTAACCCTAACCCTAACCCTAACCCTAACCCTAACCCTAACCCTAACCCTAACCCTAACCCTAACCCTAACCCTAACCCTAACCCTAACCCTAACCCTAACCCTAACCCTAACCCTAACCCTAACCCTAACCCTAACCCTAACCCTAACCCTAACCCTAACCCTAACCCTAACCCTAACCCTAACCCTAACCCTAACCCTAACCCTAACCCTAACCCTAACCCTAACCCTAACCCTAACCCTAACCCTAACCCTAACCCTAACCCTAACCCTAACCCTAACCCTAACCCTAACCCTAACCCTAACCCTAACCCTAACCCTAACCCTAACCCTAACCCTAACCCTAACCCTAACCCTAACCCTAACCCTAACCCTAACCCTAACCCTAACCCTAACCCTAACCCTAACCCTAACCCTAACCCTAACCCTAACCCTAACCCTAACCCTAACCCTAACCCTAACCCTAACCCTAACCCTAACCCTAACCCTAACCCTAACCCTAACCTAACCCTAACCCTAACCCTAACCCTAACCCTAACCCTAACCCTAACCCTAACCCTAACCCTAACCCTAACCCTAACCCTAACCCTAACCCTAACCCTAACCCTAACCCTAACCCTAACCCTAACCCTAACCCTAACCCTAACCCTAACCCTAACCCTAACCCTAACCCTAACCCTAACCCTAACCCTAACCCTAACCCTAACCCTAACCCTAACCCTAACCCTAACCCTAACCCTAACCCTAACCCTAACCCTAACCCTAACCCTAACCCTAACCCTAACCCTAACCCTAACCCTAACCCTAACCCTAACCCTAACCCTAACCCTAACCCTAACCCTAACCCTAACCCTAACCCTAACCCTAACCCTAACCCTAACCCTAACCCTAACCCTAACCCTAACCCTAACCCTAACCCTAACCCTAACCCTAACCCTAACCCTAACCCTAACCCTAACCCTAACCCTAACCCTAACCCTAACCCTAACCCTAACCCTAACCCTAACCCTAACCCTAACCCTAACCCTAACCCTAACCCTAACCCTAACCCTAACCCTAACCCTAACCCTAACCCTAACCCTAACCCTAACCCTAACCCTAACCCTAACCCTAACCCTACCCTAACCCTAACCCTAACCCTAACCCTAACCCTAACCCTAACCCTAACCCTAACCCTAACCCTAACCCTAACCCTAACCCTAACCCTAACCCTAACCCTAACCCTAACCCTAACCCTAACCCTAACCCTAACCCTAACCCTAACCCTAACCCTAACCCTAACCCTAACCCTAACCCTAACCCTAACCCTAACCCTAACCCTAACCCTAACCCTAACCCTAACCCTAACCCTAACCCTAACCCTAACCCTAACCCTAACCCTAACCCTAACCCTAACCCTAACCCTAACCCTAACCCTAACCCTAACCCTAACCCTAACCCTAACCCTAACCCTAACCCTAACCCTAACCCTAACCCTAACCCTAACCCTAACCCTAACCCTAACCCTAACCCTAACCCTAACCCTAACCCTAACCCTAACCCTAACCCTAACCCTAACCCTAACCCTAACCCTAACCCTAACCCTAACCCTAACCCTAACCCTAACCCTAACCCTAACCCTAACCCTAACCCTAACCCTAACCCTAACCCTAACCCCTAACCCTAACCCTAACCCTAACCCTAACCCTAACCCTAACCCTAACCCTAACCCTAACCCTAACCCTAACCCTAACCCTAACCCTAACCCTAACCCTAACCCTAACCCTAACCCTAACCCTAACCCTAACCCTAACCCTAACCCTAACCCTAACCCTAACCCTAACCCTAACCCTAACCCTAACCCTAACCCTAACCCTAACCCTAACCCTAACCCTAACCCTAACCCTAACCCTAACCCTAACCCTAACCCTAACCCTAACCCTAACCCTAACCCTAACCCTAACCCTAACCCTAACCCTAACCCTAACCCTAACCCTAACCCTAACCCTAACCCTAACCCTAACCCTAACCCTAACCCTAACCCTAACCCTAACCCTAACCCTAACCCTAACCTAACCCTAACCCTAACCCTAACCCTAACCCTAACCCTAACCCTAACCCTAACCCTAACCCTAACCCTAACCCTAACCCTAACCCTAACCCTAACCCTAACCCTAACCCTAACCCTAACCCTAACCCTAACCCTAACCCTAACCCTAACCCTAACCCTAACCCTAACCCTAACCCTAACCCTAACCCTAACCCTAACCCTAACCCTAACCCTAACCCTAACCCTAACCCCCTAACCCCCTAACCCTAACCCTAACCCTAACCCTAACCCTAACCCTAACCCTAACCCTAACCCTAACCCTAACCCTAACCCTAACCCTAACCCTAACCCTAACCCTAACCCTAACCCTAACCCTAACCCTAACCCTAACCCTAACCCTAACCCTAACCCTAACCCTAACCCTAACCCTAACCCTAACCCTAACCCTAACCCTAACCCTAACCCTAACCCTAACCCTAACCCTAACCCTAACCCTAACCCTAACCCTAACCCTAACCCTAACCCTAAACCCCCCCCCCCCCCTAACCCTAACCCTAACCCTAACCCTAACCCTAACCCTAACCCTAACCCTAACCCTAACCCTAACCCTAACCCTAACCCTAACCCTAACCCTAACCCTAACCCTAACCCTAACCCGGCGGTCATCTGTCAGGGCATTGATTGGGCATCACGGTCGGCATTGTTGGTGCTGGGGAAGATCGGACGTGACCTCAACCACTTTGCAGGCTTTGGTGGTCTGGGTTGTATTATTGTTCAGAGTAGGGATGTGCTTGTGTTACATGATTTCTCTGTGAGACTGCTGGCCCTGGGCTTCTGGATGACGTTGGTCTTAACCTTTACGGGGATTCTGAGTCCGAGAACGGTTTTAATTACATTTTTTAATTACATTTTGGAAAGTCTTCGGACAACTGTATCCCTGTGGGATGTTAATACTACTTCTATTGGCCAATGTGACTGGCAGTAGAGAAGGAGGAGCCTATAAAACAGACTCTTGCTCATTTATTCATTCCAGGGGGACGGAGTGAGTTGGGTTTCAGGTGCGCGTGCCTAAATGGGGTCTCACCAGTACTGTGGTCCCGTCGGGGTCCCACAGGGTGTTTCCTCGTTATTACTACCACACCTAACCTTGCCGGGGCCTTGGCCCGACTTGCTCCTATCGTCCCCTTTCCACTCTTAATTCTTATATTAATTCTTATATTGCCTCAAGAAGATGAAGACAATTTTTGTGAGAAGGCCTGTGGCTTTGCTCTTCTAAGTTTAGATTTTTCACATCACTCTGAACGGGACGGCACAAGACTTCCTCAATCAATCAAGCTTTCTGCAGGATTTGTTCACTCAAGAGGTTATTTTGGGAGGGGGAATGTGTTTTGCTCACTGTTTTCTACTCTTCCTAGTCTGTCTCTGCCTTCCGCCCCTTGGGATTGATTCCTTTGGGGAGGGCGGGAGATTTCGACTCGAGCCCTGTGGGCAGCAGTGTCATTCGCCCTGTGGGTGTCTGCACTGTACGAGTCACTGCTCTATTTTCCTTCTCCTTCTCTTGCCTAAAACCCAACCCCCCCTCTCTCCAAACCCCCCCCCTCTCCCTACCCTAACCCCACCTGCACCCTATCCTAACCCCAACCCTAGACCCCTGGTGGGTCTCTCTTTCTCTCCTAAACCTAACCCTGCTTTCTATCCTAACCCTCTTTTATTCCTAGGACAGGTAAGTATTATTATTATTATTATTGACATTCATATTGTCTTATTGTGAAGCAGCTCAGGTAGGTATTATTATTGACATGAATATTTGATTGTTTGCTAGGTTTTTATTAGTAAAATTGCTTTTTAATGTTAAAGTCGCTAATTTATTGGAAAGTCGCTTTGAGTTGAGGCGTCTGGGCATTCTGTTAGTTTTTCCCATTTCTTCTCAGAACAGCATTGGGTGGGACGGTTTCTCTGTGGACTGGACTTTTTTACAAAATTCAGGTGTTGACGTACCAATTGGACTGGAATCACACACTGGGGATTTGATCAACCCTGGTGGGCCTGCCTATGGTGAGGGTGTCTAGTGTTTCGAAGGCCGAAACACCCAATGATCCTGGGTATACTACTGATGATGTGATTCCACAATTTAGACTCACATTTGGCTTTAATTCTCACTTCTTCTTGACTGACAGACGCTGTGACAGCTATATTTATTTTAGCAATAGGCAGTGTTAGAGTGGTATATCATCCAGAGGGATGTTTATGCCGATGGGCTCCTATTTGCTAAAAAGGTCAGGTTTGACAACAAGGAAACAACAATTGAAGAAGACTTGGACACAGGATGTTGGATGAAGACTGATGGGCTCCCATTTATTAAAAAGGTCAGGTTTGACAACAAGGAAACAACAGCAGTTGAAGAAGACTTGGACACAGGAGGTTGGATGAAGACTGATGGGCTCCCATTTATTAAAAAGGTCAGGTTTGACAACAAGGAAACAACAGCAGTTGAAGAGGACCTGGAGACGGGATGTTGGATGAAGACCAACGGGATCCGGATTTGGGCCGACTCTGTACTCATTGAATCATGACCTTCAGTCCATTGAGGCCTGGGCCGGTGTCTCTTGAGTTTGTTTTGTCTCATGGGCTAAAACCATAATCTCTGAACCACCTGGACTCACTGCTGGGCGCTCAGCGCTCTACAGTGATCCCGATCTTGGGCCTTGTCATGGGACGTGGTCTCGGGTGACTGCCTGGAGTGGCGGTGGGCATCGGGTATATCGGATGTGATCCTGGTGTCAGGCTAGCCGGCGGTCATCTGTCAGGGCATTGATTGGGCATCACGGTCGGCATTGTTGGTGCTGGGGAAGATCGGACGTGACCTCAACCACTTTGCAGGCTTTGGTGGTCTGGGTTGTATTATTGTTCAGAGTAGGGATGTGCTTGTGTTACATGATTTCTCTGTGAGACTGCTGGCCCTGGGCTTCTGGATGACGTTGGTCTTAACCTTTACGGGGATTCTGAGTCCGAGAACGGTTTTAATTACATTTTTTAATTACATTTTGGAAAGTCTTCGGACAACTGTATCCCTGTGGGATGTTAATACTACTTCTATTGGCCAATGTGACTGGCAGTAGAGAAGGAGGAGCCTATAAAACAGACTCTTGCTCATTTATTCATTCCAGGGGGACGGAGTGAGTTGGGTTTCAGGTGCGCGTGCCTAAATGGGGTCTCACCAGTACTGTGGTCCCGTCGGGGTCCCACAGGGTGTTTCCTCGTTATTACTACCACACCTAACCTTGCCGGGGCCTTGGCCCGACTTGCTCCTATCGTCCCCTTTCCACTCTTAATTCTTATATTAATTCTTATATTGCCTCAAGAAGATGAAGACAATTTTTGTGAGAAGGCCTGTGGCTTTGCTCTTCTAAGTTTAGATTTTTCACATCACTCTGAACGGGACGGCACAAGACTTCCTCAATCAATCAAGCTTTCTGCAGGATTTGTTCACTCAAGAGGTTATTTTGGGAGGGGGAATGTGTTTTGCTCACTGTTTTCTACTCTTCCTAGTCTGTCTCTGCCTTCCGCCCCTTGGGATTGATTCCTTTGGGGAGGGCGGGAGATTTCGACTCGAGCCCTGTGGGCAGCAGTGTCATTCGCCCTGTGGGTGTCTGCACTGTACGAGTCACTGCTCTATTTTCCTTCTCCTTCTCTTGCCTAAACCCAACCCCCCCTCTCTCCAAACCCCCCCTCTCTCCCTACCCTAACCCCACCTGCACCCTATCCTAACCCCAACCCTAGACCCCTGGTGGGTCTCTCTTTCTCTCCTAAACCTAACCCTGCTTTCTATCCTAACCCTCTTTTATTCCTAGGACAGGTAAGTATTATTATTATTATTATTGACATTCATATTGTCTTATTGTGAAGCAGCTCAGGTAGGTATTATTATTGACATGAATATTTGATTGTTTGCTAGGTTTTTATTAGTAAAATTGCTTTTTAATGTTAAAGTCGCTTTTTTTATTTTTAATTTTAATGTTAAAGTCGCTAATTTATTGGAAAGTCGCTTTGAGTTGAGGCGTCTGGGCATTCTGTTAGTTTTTCCCATTTCTTCTCAGAACAGCATTGGGTGGGACGGTTTCTCTGTGGACTGGACTTTTTTACAAAATTCAGGTGTTGACGTACCAATTGGACTGGAATCACACACTGGGGATTTGATCAACCCTGGTGGGCCTGCCTATGGTGAGGGTGTCTAGTGTTTCGAAGGCCGAAACACCCAATGATCCTGGGTTTACTACTGATGATGTGATTCCACAATTTAGACTCACATTTGGCTTTAATTCTCACTTCTTCTTGACTGACAGACGCTGTGACAGCTATATTTATTTTAGCAATAGGCAGTGTTAGAGTGGTATATCATCCAGAGGGATGTTTATGCCGATGGGCTCCTATTTGCTAAAAAGGTCAGGTTTGACAACAAGGAAACAACAATTGAAGAAGACTTGGACACAGGATGTTGGATGAAGACTGATGGGCTCCCATTTATTAAAAAGGTCAGGTTTGACAACAAGGAAACAACAGCAGTTGAAGAAGACTTGGACACAGGAGGTTGGATGAAGACTGATGGGCTCCCATTTATTAAAAAGGTCAGGTTTGACAACAAGGAAACAACAGCAGTTGAAGAGGACCTGGAGACGGGATGTTGGATGAAGACCAACGGGATCCGGATTTGGGCCGACTCTGTACTCATTGAATCATGACCTTCGGTCCATTGAGGCCTGGGCCGGTGTCTCTTGAGTTTGTTTTGTCTCATGGGCTAAAACCATAATCTCTGAACCACCTGGACTCACTGCTGGGCTCTCAGCGCTCTACAGTGATCCCGATCTTGGGCCTTGTCATGGGACGTGGTCTCGGGTGACTGCCTGGAGTGGCGGTGGGCATCGGGTATATCGGATGTGATCCTGGTGTCAGGCTAGCCGGCGGTCATCTGTCAGGGCATTGATTGGGCATCACGGTCGGCATTGTTGGTGCTGGGGAAGATCGGACGTGACCTCAACCACTTTGCAGGCTTTGGTGGTCTGGGTTGTATTATTGTTCAGAGTAGGGATGTGCTTGTGTTACATGATTTCTCTGTGAGACTGCTGGCCCTGGGCTTCTGGATGACGTTGGTCTTAACCTTTACGGGGATTCTGAGTCCGAGAACGGTTTTAATTACATTTTTTAATTACATTTTGGAAAGTCTTCGGACAACTGTATCCCTGTGGGATGTTAATACTACTTCTATTGGCCAATGTGACTGGCAGTAGAGAAGGAGGAGCCTATAAAACAGACTCTTGCTCATTTATTCATTCCAGGGGGACGGAGTGAGTTGGGTTTCAGGTGCGCGTGCCTAAATGGGGTCTCACCAGTACTGTGGTCCCGTCGGGGTCCCACAGGGTGTTTCCTCGTTATTACTACCACACCTAACCTTGCCGGGGCCTTGGCCCGACTTGCTCCTATCGTCCCCTTTCCACTCTTAATTCTTATATTAATTCTTATATTGCCTCAAGAAGATGAAGACAATTTTTGTGAGAAGGCCTGTGGCTTTGCTCTTCTAAGTTTAGATTTTTCACATCACTCTGAACGGGACGGCACAAGACTTCCTCAATCAATCAAGCTTTCTGCAGGATTTGTTCACTCAAGAGGTTATTTTGGGAGGGGGAATGTGTTTTGCTCACTGTTTTCTACTCTTCCTAGTCTGTCTCTGCCTTCCGCCCCTTGGGATTGATTCCTTTGGGGAGGGCGGGAGATTTCGACTCGAGCCCTGTGGGCAGCAGTGTCATTCGCCCTGTGGGTGTCTGCACTGTACGAGTCACTGCTCTATTTTCCTTCTCCTTCTCTTGCCTAAAACCCAACCCCCCCTCTCTCCAAACCCCCCCCCTCTCCCTACCCTAACCCCACCTGCACCCTATCCTAACCCCAACCCTAGACCCCTGGTGGGTCTCTCTTTCTCTCCTAAACCTAACCCTGCTTTCTATCCTAACCCTCTTTTATTCCTAGGACAGGTAAGTATTATTATTATTATTATTGACATTCATATTGTCTTATTGTGAAGCAGCTCAGGTAGGTATTATTATTGACATGAATATTTGATTGTTTGCTAGGTTTTTATTAGTAAAATTGCTTTTTAATGTTAAAGTCGCTAATTTATTGGAAAGTCGCTTTGAGTTGAGGCGTCTGGGCATTCTGTTAGTTTTTCCCATTTCTTCTCAGAACAGCATTGGGTGGGACGGTTTCTCTGTGGACTGGACTTTTTTACAAAATTCAGGTGTTGACGTACCAATTGGACTGGAATCACACACTGGGGATTTGATCAACCCTGGTGGGCCTGCCTATGGTGAGGGTGTCTAGTGTTTCGAAGGCCGAAACACCCAATGATCCTGGGTATACTACTGATGATGTGATTCCACAATTTAGACTCACATTTGGCTTTAATTCTCACTTCTTCTTGACTGACAGACGCTGTGACAGCTATATTTATTTTAGCAATAGGCAGTGTTAGAGTGGTATATCATCCAGAGGGATGTTTATGCCGATGGGCTCCTATTTGCTAAAAAGGTCAGGTTTGACAACAAGGAAACAACAATTGAAGAAGACTTGGACACAGGATGTTGGATGAAGACTGATGGGCTCCCATTTATTAAAAAGGTCAGGTTTGACAACAAGGAAACAACAGCAGTTGAAGAAGACTTGGACACAGGAGGTTGGATGAAGACTGATGGGCTCCCATTTATTAAAAAGGTCAAGTTTGACAACAAGGAAACAACAGCAGTTGAAGAGGACCTGGAGACGGGATGTTGGATGAAGACCAACGGGATCCGGATTTGGGCCGACTCTGTACTCATTGAATCATGACCTTCGGTCCATTGAGGCCTAGGCCGGTGTCTCTTGAGTTTATTTTGTCTCATGGGCTAAAACCGTAATCTCTGAACCACCTGGACTCACTGCTGGGCTCTCAGCGCTCTACAGTGATCCCGATCTTGGGCCTTGTCATGGGACGTGGTCTCGGGTGACTGCCTGGAGTGGCGGTGGGCATCGGGTATATCGGATGTGATCCTGGTGTCAGGCTAGCCGGCGGTCATCTGTCAGGGCATTGATTGGGCATCACGGTCGGCATTGTTGGTGCTGGGGAAGATCGGATGTGACCTCAACCACTTTGCAGGCTTTGGTGGTCTGGGTTGTATTATTGTTCAGAGTAGGGATGTGCTTGTGTTACATGATTTCTCTGTGAGACTGCTGGCCCTGGGCTTCTGGATGACGTTGGTCTTAACCTTTACGGGGATTCTGAGTCTGAGAACGGTTTTAATTACATTTTTTAATTACATTTTGGAAAGTCTTCGGACAACTGTATCCCTGTGGGATGTTAATACTACTTCTATTGGCCAATGTGACTGGCAGTAGAGAAGGAGGAGCCTATAAAACAGACTCTTGCTCATTTATTCATTCCAGGGGGACGGAGTGAGTTGGGTTTCAGGTGCGCGTGCCTAAATGGGGTCTCACCAGTACTGTGGTCCCGTCGGGGTCCCACAGGGTGTTTCCTCGTTATTACTACCACACCTAACCTTGCCGGGGCCTTGGCCCGACTTGCTCCTATCGTCCCCTTTCCACTCTTAATTCTTATATTAATTCTTATATTGCCTCAAGAAGATGAAGACAATTTTTGTGAGAAGGCCTGTGGCTTTGCTCTTCTAAGTTTAGATTTTTCACATCACTCTGAACGGGACGGCACAAGACTTCCTCAATCAATCAAGCTTTCTGCAGGATTTGTTCACTCAAGAGGTTATTTTGGGAGGGGGAATGTGTTTTGCTCACTGTTTTCTACTCTTCCTAGTCTGTCTCTGCCTTCCGCCCCTTGGGATTGATTCCTTTGGGGAGGGCGGGAGATTTCGACTCGAGCCCTGTGGGCAGCAGTGTCATTCGCCCTGTGGGTGTCTGCACTGTACGAGTCACTGCTCTATTTTCCTTCTCCTTCTCTTGCCTAAACCCAACCCCCCCTCTCTCCAAACCCCCCCTCTCTCCCTACCCTAACCCCACCTGCACCCTATCCTAACCCCAACCCTAGACCCCTGGTGGGTCTCTCTTTCTCTCCTAAACCTAACCCTGCTTTCTATCCTAACCCTCTTTTATTCCTAGGACAGGTAAGTATTATTATTATTATTATTATTGACATTCATATTGTCTTATTGTGAAGCAGCTCAGGTAGGTATTATTATTGACATGAATATTTGATTGTTTGCTAGGTTTTTATTAGTAAAATTGCTTTTTAATGTTAAAGTCGCTAATTTATTGGAAAGTCGCTTTGAGTTGAGGCGTCTGGGCATTCTGTTAGTTTTTCCCATTTCTTCTCAGAACAGCATTGGGTGGGACGGTTTCTCTGTGGACTGGACTTTTTTACAAAATTCAGGTGTTGACGTACCAATTGGACTGGAATCACACACTGGGGATTTGATCAACCCTGGTGGGCCTGCCTATGGTGAGGGTGTCTAGTGTTTCGAAGGCCGAAACACCCAATGATCCTAGGTATACTACTGATGATGTGATTCCACAATTTAGACTCTCACATTTGGCGTTAAATCTCACTTCTACTTGACTGACAAACGCTGTGACAGCTGTATTTATTTTAGCAATAGGAGGGTTGAAGTCTTGAGACGATGGTATATCATCCAGAGGGATGTTAATGCTGATGGGCTCCTATTTGCTAAAAAGGTCAGGTTTGACAACAAGAAAGCACAACAGTTGAAGAGGACTTGGACATTGGATGAAGACTAATGGAAAGGTCAGGTTTGACAACAACATTTGAAGAAGACTTTGACACAGGATGTTGGAAGAGGACTTGAACACAGGATATTGGATGAAGACTATGATCCCTCTCAACACCTCCCCAAACCCCCCCCCCACACTCCCTTCTCGCTCCCCGCCATCCCCCACCCCTTTCCCCGCCCCCGGCCAACCCCCGCCCCCCCCACCCCTTTCCCCGCCCCCGCCACCCCCCACTTTATTTTACTCTCTCCTCCCATCCTGGGAATTTCCCCTTGGATGGTAGGTAGAGGCTGACTAAAGCCCTGTGGGCAACAGTGTTCCTCGCCCCGTGGGTGTCGACTCTGTATGGTCATATCATAGATATATATATATTCTCACACTTCCCTCATTGTTTTCCCCACCCCTTTCCGCACCACCCTTCAGCTCTCTCCCCCCCCCCCCCTCCCCCCACCCTCTCACCACCCTCCAGCTCTCTCCCCCCGCCACCCCCACCCAAAGAATTTCCGGTCCATACTTCAGTATTTTGGTTCAATATTAGGAGGAAAGTCTTCGGACAACAGTATGTCAACCCTGTGGGATGCTAATACTGTCAGACTCCTATTGTTTAGCTCTTGAGCCGACAGACTAGTGCTTGCAAATCAGTTCTTTTAGACCTTTAGAATATATTCTTTATTCCATTTCAGGGGTTGGAGTGAGAGGGTTTTCAGGTGCGCGTGCCATAATGGGGTCTCACCTGAACTGTGGTCCCGTCGGGGTCCCACAGGGTGTTTCCTCGTCACTATTGCCAAACCTAACTCTGCCGGGGCCTTGGCCCTGCTCGCTCCATATACCCCTTCTCTTCCACTGCTCGCTCATATTGTTCCGAAGGCCGAAACGCCCAATGAAGACTGATGGGCTCCCATTTATTAAAAAGGTCAGGTTTGACAACAAGAAAACACAGCAGTTGAAGAAGAATTGGACCCAGGATATTGGATGAAGACAGATGGGCTCCCATTAATTAAAAAGGTCAGGTTTGACAACAAGAAAACTCAACAGTTGAAGAAGACTTGGACACGGGATGTTGGATGAAGACTGATGGGCTCCTATTTGCTGAAAAGGTCAGGTTGCCAACAAGAAAACGCAGCAGTTGAAGAAGAATTGGACACAGGATATTGGATGAAGACTGATGGGCTCCCATTTATTGAAAAGGTCAGGTTTGACAACAAGAAAACACAGCGGTTGAAGAAGACTTGGACACGGGATGTTGGATGAAGACTAACGGGATCCGGATTTAGACCGACTCTGTACTCCTGGAATCATGACCATCTGTCCATTGAGGCCTGAGCCGGTGTCTCTTGAGTTTATTTTGTCTCATGGGCTAAAACCATAATCTCTGAACCACCTGGACTCACTGCTGGGCTCTCAGCCCTCTACAGTGATTCTGATCTTGGGCCTTGTCATGGGACGTGGTCTCGGGTGACTGCCTGGAGTGGCGGTGGGCATCGGGTATATCGGATGTGATCCTGATGTCAGGCTAGCCGGCGGTCATCTGTCAGGGCATTGATTGGACATCACGGTCTGCATTGTTGGTGCTGGGGAAGATCGGATGTGACCTCAACCACTTTGCGGGCTTTGGTGGTCTGGGTTGTATTATTGTTCAGAGTAGGGATGTGCTTGTGTAACATGATTTCTCTGTGAGACTGCTGGCTCTGGGCTTCTGGATTATGTTGGTCTTAACCTCTATGGTGATTCGGAGTCTGAGAACGATTTTAATTAAGTTTTGATAATCACTCGGAAGATGTTTTTTGCCAACACTCTGGACAGGACGACACAGGAATTCTTCACTCAAGCTCTCTACAGGATTTCTCCATTTTAGAATAATCTTGGGATGGGGAGTGTATGTTACTCACTCTTTTCTACTTTTCCTAGTCTTTCTCTGCCTTCCGTGGGTGTCTACACTATGGGTCACTGCTCTATTTTCTTTCTCCAACTCTTGCCTAAACCCAACCCCCCCCCCCCCCCCCTCTCTCTCCCTACCCTAACCCCACCTACACCCTATCCTAACCCCAACCCTAGACCCCTGGTGGGTCTCTCTTTCTCTCCTAAACCTAACCCTGCTTTCTATCCTAACCCTCTTTTATTCCTAGGACAGGTAAGTATTATTATTATTGACATTCATGTTGTCTTATTGTGAAGCAGCTCAGGTAGGTATTATTATTGACATGAATGTTTTATTGTCTGCTAGGTTTTTATTAGTAAAATTGCTTTTCAATGTTAAAGTCGCTAGTTTATTGGAAAGTCGCTTTGAGTTGAGGCGTCTGGGCATTCTGTTAGTTTTTCCCATTTCTTCTCAGAACAGCATTGGGTGGGACGGTTTCTCTGTGGACTGGACTTTTTTTACAAAATTCAGGTGTTGACGTACCAATTGGACTGGAATCACACACTGGGGATTTGATCAACCCTGGTGGGCCTGCCTATGGTGAGGGTGTCTAGTGTTTCGAAGGCCGAAACACCCAATGATCCTAGGTATACTACTGATGATGTGATTCCACAATTTAGATTCTCACATTTGGCGTTAAATCTCACTTCTACTTGACTGACAAACGCTGTGACAGCTGTATTTATTTTAGCAATAGGAGGGTTGAAGTCTTGAGACGATGGTATATCATCCAGAGGGATGTTAATGCTGATGGGCTCCTATTTGCTAAAAAGGTCAGGTTTGACAACAAGAAAGCACAACAGTTGAAGAGGACTTGGACATTGGATGAAGACTAATGGAAAGGTCAGGTTTGACAACAACATTTGAAGAAGACTTTGACACAGGATGTTGGAAGAGGACTTGAACACAGGATATTGGATGAAGACTATGATCCCTCTCAACACCTCCCCAAAACCCCCCCCACACTCCCTTCTCGCTCCCCGCCACCCCCCACCCCTTTCCCCGCCCCCGGCCAACCCCCGCCCCCCCCACCCCTTTCCCCACCCCTTTCCCCGCCCCCGCCACCCCCCACTTTATTTTACTCTCTCCTCCCATCCTGGGAATTTCCCCTTGGATGGTAGGTAGAGGCTGACTAAAGCCCTGTGGGCAACAGTGTTCCTCGCCCCGTGGGTGTCGACTCTGTATGGTCATATCATAGATATATATATATTCTCACACTTCCCTCATTGTTTTCCCCACCCCTTTCCGCACCACCCTTCAGCTCTCTCCCCCCCCCCCCCCTCCCCCCACCCTCTCACCACCCTCCAGCTCTCTCCCCCCGCCACCCCCACCCAAAGAATTTCCGGTCCATACTTCAGTATTTTGGTTCAATATTAGGAGGAAAGTCTTCGGACAACAGTATGTCAACCCTGTGGGATGCTAATACTGTCAGACTCCTATTGTTTAGCTCTTGAGCCGACAGACTAGTGCTTGCAAATCAGTTCTTTTAGACCTTTAGAATATATTCTTTATTCCATTTCAGGGGTTGGAGTGAGAGGGTTTTCAGGTGCGCGTGCCATAATGGGGTCTCACCTGAACTGTGGTCCCGTCGGGGTCCCACAGGGTGTTTCCTCGTCACTATTGCCAAACCTAACCCTAACCCTAACCCTAACCCTAACCCTACCCTAACCCTAACCCTAACCCTTAGCTGCATACTTGTTTTTTACACATAATTTTGTATATGTATATTGATACAAATAATCAGTTGGTTGTGCGCGCCTGGGCGTGGTTATATGACTGTATATGAAAGGTTCTCGGTGTCTATAGGCGTGCTTGGTATTGTGTATGCCTGTGTGTTTATGGATTTCTCTTGGCTGCGTACATGTGCCTGTTATGTACTTGTTTTCTGTACATCATTTTGTATATATATATATTGATACAAATAATTGTTTGGTTGTGCGCGCCTGGGCGTGGTTATTAGACTGTATGAGAAAGGTTCTCGGTGTTTATAGGTGTGCTTGTTATTGTGTATGCCTTTGTATTTATGGACTTCTTCTAGCTGCGTACAGGGGCCTGTTCTGTACTTATTTTCTGTATATCATTTTTACATGTATGTTGATACCAGTAATTGGTTGGCTGTGCGCGCCTGGGCGTGTTTATATGACTACATACGATATGTTCCCGGTGTTTACAGGTGTGTTTACAGGTGCCTGTTATATACCTCTTTTCTGTATATCTTTTTGTATATGTATATTGATACTAATACTTGGCTGGTTGTGCGCGCCTGGGCGTGGTTACATGACTGTATATGACAGGTTCTCGGTGCTTACAGGTGCACTTGTTGTGTGTGCCTGTGCATTTATGGGTTTCTCTTAGCTGCTTGCTTGTGCCTGTTATGTACTTGTTTTCTGTATATCATTTTGTATGTTGATCCTATTAATTGGTTGGTTGTGCGCGCCTGGGCGTGGTTATATGACTGTTTATGAAGGGTTCTCGGCGTTTATGGGTGTACTTGTTATTGTGTATACCTGTGCATTCATGGATTTCTCTCAGCTGCGTACAGGTGCCTGTCTTGTACCTGTTTTCTGTATATCATTTCGCACTTGTACTTTGATACACATAATTGGTTGGTTGTGCGCGCCTGGACGTGAATATATGACTGTATATGACAGGTTCTCGGTGTTTACAGATGTGCTTGTTATTGTGTATGCCTCTGCATTCATGGTTCTCTCTGAGCTGCATGCATGTACCTGTGATGTGCTTGTTTTCCGTATATCATTTTGTATATTTATATTGATACACATAGTTGGTTGGTTGTGCGCGCCTGAGCGTGGTTATATGACTGTTTATGATAGGTCCTCTGCGTTTTTAGGTGTGCTGGTTATTGTGTACACCTGTGTATTCATGGGTTCTCTCTGCTGCGTACAGGTGCCTGTTTTGTACCTCTTTTCTGCACATCATTCGTACATGTATATTGACACAAACAATTGTTTGGTTGTGCGCGCCTGGGCGTGGGTACATGACTGTATATGACAGGTTCTCGTCACTTACAGGTGTGCTTGTTATTGTGCATGCCTGTGCATTTATGGTTTTCTCTTGGCTGCGTGCATTTGCCTGTTATGTTCTTGGCTTCTGTATGTCATTTTGTATATGTATACTGACACAAATACTTGGCTGGTTGTACGCGCCTGGGCGTGGATATATGACTGTATGTGACAAGTTCTCGTTGTTTACAGGTGTGCTGGTTTTGCATGCCTGTGCATTTATGGTTTTCTCTTAGCTGCGTGCATGTGCCTGTTATGTACTTGTTTTCTGTATATCATTTGGTTTAGGCATATTGATACAAATACTCGGCTGGTGGTGCGCGCCTGGGCGTGGATATATGACTGTATATGAAAAGTTCCCGGGGTTTATAGGTGTGCTTGCTATTGTGTATGCTTGTACATTTATGGATTTCTCTTAGCTGCGTACAGGTGCCTGTTTTGTACCTGGTTCCTGTATATCATTTCGACATGTGTATTTGATACAAGTTTTTGGTTGGTTGTGCGCACCTGGGCGTGGACATATGACTGTATATGACAGGTCCTCAGTGTTTACAGGTGTGCTTGTTATTGTGTATGCCTGTGCATTTATGGTTTTCTCTTAGCTGCGTGCATGTGACTGTTATGTACTTGTTTTCTGTATACCATTTTGTATATGTATATTGATACAAACACTTGGTTGGTTGTGCGCGTCTGGGCGTGGATATATGACTGTATATGTAAGGATCTCGGTGTTTATAGGTGTGCTTGTTATTGTGTATGCCGGTGTACTCATGGATTTCTCCTAGCTGCGTTCAGGTGCTTGTTATGTACCTGTTTTCTGTATATCATTTCGTACATGTATATCGACACAAATACTTGGCTGGTTGTGCGCGCCTGGGCGTGGATATATGACTCTATATTTTAGGTTCTCGGAGTTTACAGGTGTGCTTGTTATTGTGTATGCCTGTGTATTCATGGATTTCTCTTAGCTGCGTACAGGGGCCTGTTGTGTACCTGTTTCTGTATATCATTTCGTACATGTATATTGACACAAATACTTAGCTGGTTGTGCGCGCCTGGGCGTGCATATATAACTGTATATGACAGGTTCTCGGCGTTTCTAGGTGTGCTTTTTAGGTGTGCTTGTTATTGTGTACTCTGTGTTTCATGGATTTCCCCATGATGTGCCTGTCATGCACTTGTTTTCTGTATATCCTTTTGTATATGTACATTGATACAAATGATTGGTTAGTTGTGCGCGCCTGGGCGTGGTTACATGATTGTATATGACAGTTTCTCGGTGTTTACAGGTGTGCTTGTTGTGTATACCTGTGTATTTCTGGTTTTCTCTTAGCTGCGTGCATGGTTGGTACTTGTTTCCTGTATATCATTTCGCATGTGTATATTGACACAAATACTTGGTTGGTTGTGCGCGCCTGGGCGTGGATATGTGACTGTATATGACAGGTTCTCGGTGGTTACAGGTGTGCTTGTTATTGAGTGTGCCTATGGATTTATGGTTTCCTCTTGGCTACGTGCATGTGTCTGTTGTATACTTGCCTTCTGTATATCATTATATACATGTATATTGATACAGTAATTGGTTGGCTGTGCGCGCCTGGGCGTGGATATATCACTGTATATGAAAGGTTCTCGGTGTTTGCAGGTGTGTTTGTTATTGTTTATGCTTGTGTTTTTATGGATTTCTCTTAGATGCGTACGTGTGCCTGTTATGTGCTTGTTGTCTGTATATCATTTGGAATATTGATACAAATATATTGGTTGGTTGTGCGCGCCTGGGCATGGATATATGACTGTATATGACAGGTCCTCGATGTTTACAGGTGTGCTTGTTATTGTGTATGCCTGTTTATTCATGGTTTTCTCATAGCTGCGTGCATGGGCCTATTATGTACTTGGTTTCTGTTTTTCATTTTGTTTATGTATATTGATACAGATATTTGGTTGGTTGTGCACGCCTGGGCGTGGATACATGACTGTACATGAAAGGTCCTCGGTGTTTATAGGTGTGTTTGTCCTTGTGTATGCTTGTGTTTTTATGGATTTCTCCATGATGTGCCTGTTGTGGACTGGTTTTCTGTATTTCCCTTTGTATATGTATGTTGATACAAATGATTTATTGGTTGTGCGCGCCTGGGCGTAGATATACGTCTGTATATGAAAGGTCCTCGGTGTTTGTAGGTGTGCTTGTTATTGTGTATGCCGGTGCATTTTTGGATTCCCTGAGCCGCGTACATGTGCCTGATATGTACCTGTTTTTTACACCTTATTTTGTACACTTCTGCACATACTGGTATATACTGCCTGGTTGTTTCTCCTTCTGTGTCCTTGTCAGTGTTTGGGTGTGCATGGTTGGTTGTTTGTATCTGTCAGCACACTCCTTTCCTCCTCTCCCGGCCCTCTCCCACTGGCCCTTCCCCTCCCCGTTCACCACACATACCACTGCTTGGGCTTACTTACCATCCGGTCTGCTCCTCACTCCATGCACACACACGCACCCACACACACGCACACACACCTCCTTGCCTTGCCTCCTCTCCTCTCTCCAGCCACTCCATCACCGAGCTTCTCACTCTCTGACCGCACACCCCTCCCCCTTCTCTCTCTCTCCTCTCTCCCTCTACCTCCCACCTTTTCACTAGATTTAAATCCATTACCAATTTTAGGGGATCACGTGAGGCACCCTGGGTTACTGGTGATGTGTTTTTTTTCCCCTTTTGCACTCTCCGTGTCGCCCGGGTGGCCCCTCTTGATCTCTAGTCGTAGGCCGCCCCCATTTACCTGTGCTCGTTTCATTTCGGAGTCGCCTGACGAGTTCCGCCGTGTAGGGAACGAAACCGGTCGCGGCCAGTTAGCCATCGCGTACGCTCCGTTTATTCTGGTCAGGGCCTACAGGTAGCTCTACCCGGAGTGCGATGTCTACGTTTTGGACTGCAACTTTCATTTGTCCTGAGGGACGCCCTCACACCCTCTCTCTCTCTCTCTCTCTCTCTCTCTCTCTCTCTCTCTCTCTCTCTCTAATGCTCTCTCTGTCTCTGTCTCTCTGTCTCTCTCTCTGTCTATCTCTCTCTCTAATG
The DNA here is from genome assembly GCF_021917145.1 of Hypomesus transpacificus. Taxonomy (NCBI): domain Eukaryota; kingdom Metazoa; phylum Chordata; class Actinopteri; order Osmeriformes; family Osmeridae; genus Hypomesus; species Hypomesus transpacificus. The sequence continues at coordinate 24,830 of NW_025814020.1, forward strand.
CTCTCTCTCCTTCCCTCACGCGCACGCTCACCCACACTCCTCTCTCATCATACTCACGTATGCCTCCGGTGTCCTCCTCTGGGCATCCTTCTCTTCTCTTCATCGCACTCATGTGCCGCTACTAACGACCCCTTCCTTCCTCAGCTCGTCCTCCCCCAAACCATCTGTTCTTCAACCCGCCAGGATTGGTATAGAATTTTTTATTTTTCGTTCCCCTTTGTTATTTTATCGATTTATATCCTTTCCACAGATTAAGTTTAGCTACCTGGCTAGGTAAGGCACGCACTCACTCATTCATTTACTGACACGCTCCCCCACCCACACACACTCAAACCCCCCTCCCTCTCTCTCCCCCTCTCTCTCTTTTTCCCCCCCCCCCCCCCCCCCTCTCTCTCTCTCTCTCTCCCTCCTCCCCTAGAATGCCTTCCCCGTCCCGCCGCTCTCGGGAGGACTCTCGTTCCTCCCTCCACCCACGACGGGACTCCCACCGCTCCCGGAATGATCCCCGCCCCGCTCACCACCAGCGGGTGGACCCCGACCGTCGTCCACACCCCCGGATTACCCCACTCCTCCCCCCATCCCTCCTATCTGCCCGCCCCAGACCCAACCTGGCTATGGTCCCGGCCCAGGACTCTTCTGGGCGGGTTTGGGTCCTCATGACCCCGGACCAGCTTCCCCAGGCACCGACGCCCCTACAACAGCCCCGCCGCCATTCTCCCCACACTGGCGACCGCCGCCCGGCGGCCCACCACTCAGACCGCCGCCCAAACCATCGCCGGTGTTCACCGCCGTCCTCGCGCCGCACCCACCGCCACCGTGAGGGATACGATCCTTACCGTGCGCGTGTAGCGCAGGCCAGCTCCTCCACCCCCGGACGGACCCGGACCACCGGCCCTTCCGCCCCCACCCGGGACGCGGACCGCCGGGCCCAACACTCCACCCCCTCCCAAGCCACTGACACCTCCGCACAACCGCCTCGGCGGCGCCGTCGCGGAGGTGTCCGCAGGACCCAGGCGCGCCTGCGCTACCTGGAGCGCACCGCCGAAACTGCCGACAGGACGGAACAGGGCAGCGGTCGCAGGACCGCGCTACCTACCCGCAGGACCCCGGCCACAGCCGCGGCCTCTACCGCGGCCTCTGTCGCCGCGCAGCCCGCGGCGGCACGCCTCGCTCCTCTACCGCTGACCACGGACCTACACGCGGTCTCGAGGAGCAAGGCGCCCAAGGCCCATGGTCCCCAGGTCACGGAGGCCGGTAAGTTGGTCTGTCGCTTGATCAAGACAGCCTTCCACCGGGACCAGGTCAACCAATACTTGACCAATGGAGTCACCCCACCTGGCCACGACCGCAAACTGACGGAACTGGCCAGTCTGTTTCGTCCGTCCTCCCCGACGTTCGAAAGCTGGGAGGAACTCCAGACTAACGCGGCCGACTGGTTCACCCGCAACTACAGGTCCCTCCTGCGCCATTACGACCTGGCGTTGGAGGCCAAGGTCCGCCACCTCCAGACCCGGTTCCCGGCCTTCGCCGGTTGGTCGGACGCCTGGGAACTTGGAGTCCGCTGGGCCGCAGTGGACCTTGGTGCTCCCGTGCCTCAGATTACTCTGAGGCACGTGGAGGCACTCCTCCCGGCTCCCGTCCTGCCCATGGAACCCGCCGCTCCCTGGATTGCCCCTGTCTCGGCTTCCAGGCCCTCCGGCCAACCCCACACGCCTCCCACCACCTCCCGCCGGGCTCTCACTTTTGAGGACCTGGACCAGGCCCCCGGAAACCTACAGGACCAGGACGCCGCCACCCCAATGGAGGTAAGCCCTACCGCGGCGTCCTCCGCCGCGCTTTCACCCTTAGCCGCGGCCCCCCTGGCCGCGAGCCCCCCAACCACCTCCACCCCCTCTGTTTCTGCCCTCCCGCCCCTATTGCGGTCTGGCTCCGCCAGACCCGCCACCCTGACGGTCCATGCAATGGTCCACGCCGCGGATACGGACCAGGACATCGTTGTGGCCCCGGCCCCGGAGGCTACAGCTGACCCCTCGGTCCCGGCCAACCCCTCTACTCCTGTGGTCTCAGCGGGATCGAGCAACACCGGCCTCGATAATACAGGGGCCAGTGATGATGCTCTCCTCGCGGACCACCTCATGGACTTCGAGCTCCGGTCCGACCCCCTCCCCCCACCTGCTCTCCCCCTCCCCCCCTCCCCCACCCTTAGCTTTTCCCTTTCAGAGCTGGCGGAGGGCGAAATCATTGATTTCCTGTCCTTACCTCCTCCCCCCGCAGGGATCCCGACTAGTCCTACCCTTACCCCTCCCCCTCGCTCCTCTTCCCCTCCCCCTCCTCCAGCCGGTAGCAGCTCCTCTGCTACACCTCCTGGCCAGACTTCGGCGGAGCGCCCTTCGGCGGAGCGCCCTTCTGCGGCGCGTCCGCTGCCCCTCTATACGCGACACGGCCCGGGGCTTAAGAAGGACTGGTCCTTGACCCCCAGCCGGCCGGTCGTGATTATGGGGGATTCAAACCTCCACCGCCTCCCTCCAGTTCTGCTGGACAGAGTGCAGGTGGACTGCTACCCTGGTGCCAGATTCACGCACGCTGTTGATATTCTCAACAGTGTCGCGACCCCCAACCTGCTGGTCACGCAGGTCATCCTGTCGTTCGGTTTGAACAACAGAACGTCTCCGTCGGCCTATGCCTTCCCCCAGGCCGATGTGATGATCCGCCGCGCTCGCGCGGTGTTTCCACGGGCCTCTATTGCAGTGCCCCTTATTAATGTGGACCCAGTTTTACCTGCTGTGCAGGTGAACAACATCGCGCGGCTCAACGCGTTCCTGGCGTCTTACACGACCGTGGTCCCCCTTCTACCTGCAGCCTTGTTCCGAACGCAGGTGGATAATATCCACTGGACGGCGGCCACGGCTCGTGCAATGTTGGCCCACTGGACCCCTTATTTGGGCTAGCCGCGCCACTCGCCCCTTCACAATATGGACTTCAGTGCTCAGCCACCTCTGTGGCCGCTGGCACGTTCCTCAAGGCTTCTTTCGCGCCCCCTTCGGGTGTGGCACGTTTTCCACGTCCACACTTTCATATGTGGTCCTTATGCTCAGGCCAGCAATATTGTGCGTGGCTGAGCCCGGATTCTTCCCTTGTTCTTTCCTTAAAAGACCCCCTGGCCCCCGCCCGGGCCTCCCTCACCACGGTAATGACCATCTCCTCCTTGACACACCATCCTTCCGCCCACTTGAGCTTGGACACTGTCTCGCTGGCGTGCCTAGGTGGATACGGAGACGGGACTATCCATGTACCCACCTCTGTTTTCTTGTCCCTCTGAGTGTTATCCTCCACTCCGGAGGCTGGGTAGCTTGTAGACCACTGGACACCCGGCCTGGGTCCCCTTTCGGGTTCCTGGAGGGGCCTAGCCCCTGTCTCTTGGTGTTGTATCCCGGGGTCCCTGGTAGATGCCAGTGCACCAACTCTGATCCTTGCTTATCGGTTCTCCGATCTGCTTGGTGATGGGATTTCTCAGACATCTAACCCTAACCCTAACCCTAACCCTAACCCTAACCGCAATTAGATGCTCGAGTTGCCAGAAACTGTACATTGGAGAATCCAAATACTCCATGGAGATCCGTTTTAAACAGCACAGGTATCAGGTCAGGAGAGGAAACAAGGAGACGGTCCTATACCGGCACTTTGCATTGCATGGGGTTAGCAATATGGGGATTGAGGGTCTGGAGAGCCAGAAAGAGTGGACAAAAACTCAAAGACAAAAGGCAGAGAGAACCTGGATTCATCTTTTAAGAACAATTGACCCATTAGGGCTAAATGAGAAATATTAAAAATCCAAACAGGTTCCAATTAAACATAAAGGAGTGTTTTTTTTAAAAATCTTACTTTGTTGTCCCTGGGGATATCTGTAGACGTTACAGGTAGTTGGGATCTTCCACATGGCAGGGCTTCATATATATGTATATATATATATATGTTTTCTGTTGTAATAATATTGCTATGAATTATGATTTATTACATTTGTGTTGGGCGCTTGTTGCCCTGCCATGTGGGAGATCCCAGCTCCAGAATGCAGTTGCACTTACCTCTTTTGCTGCGTTCAATGTTGTAGGATTCACCTGGGGGAATAGAAAGAAAAGAATGTCACATTAGTTTATTGCACCCTCATTGAGGACGAACAATGTGCACTATACTTACCAAAAACACTTACCTTACAGACCTTCAAATCTCCATAAAAATTATTCTTTCATCTTCACATCTTTACAGGAACAATAGGTCTCCACAGTCCAGCACAATGAGCTAGTGCCAGTGCAACTCCAACCCTGCAAGGGGTTGAGATCTCTTATCTAACCTAACCCTAACCCTAACCCTAACCCTAACCCTAAACCCTAACCCTAAACCCTAACCCTAAACCCTAACCCTAACCCTAACCCTAACCCCTAACCCTAAACCCTAACCCTAAACCCTAACCCTAACCCTAACCCCACTCTGAAATTCTGGATCAATCAATTCTAACAGGATCTTGTCCTGTTGGGATGAAAAAACAGGTCAACAAATTGGCATCTTTCATCAAACCATCTTCACCCTCCTTGAATACCACTGAAAAAGTTAAACTTAACACTCAAAGGTGGTTGGAGGGGAACTTAGAGATCTTACGGGTTCATTATGATGAAGTGATGGGGGCAATTCTGGGGGACTTACCTGTACTGGACGAGAAGGCCCTGCAGGTGGCGGTGGGTTGGAGCAAGCTACGGTATAAACGTAAATTCACAAATACATCTGTGGACACATTGCGGACAATGCTAATAGCCCCAGGAGAAATATCATCTTCTCCAACCCCACCAAGCCTTGACAGTGGTTGCTTCCCACCTCTACCTGTTGCTGAGGGAGCTAGGGGACAGACCCCCTACATCCAGGGGACACTAGCCCCTAGGAAACAGAGGTCCAACCTGAGCAGGTCACGACCTCCAACAGGTAGCCAGGGGCATCCTGTGTTGGATCCCCTTGGGCAGTCCTCCGTTGCTCAGTTGAGTCCTCAAGACATCCCCATCCGTGGGAACAAATACTTACCTGGGGGGGAAGGGGGGATGACTCCAGGGTCCTCGAGACGGTCTACTGTGGTGGAAGTACACAATGTTAGACAGTCGGTAATAGGATCCATAACATCTACTACCAAGACTACTCCACTTACCTATAGGGAGGCCCTATTAACACCTAGGGAGAATGGGACGGTTTTGGAGGGGTCACCTTTAAACCCCATCTCTTTTGATCTCCGAATGGAGGATTCCTCCTCAGATGAAGAGGCTGCACAGGGTCCTCCATGGGGGGACACAGAGATGGAGGTTGAAGGGTCAAATCTGCATCCCCCGACTGTCAATGGTGCGGTGGCCTTTACCACAGATAGCATCACTTCTTCCCCAGTATCACAGGATCAGAATAACTGTCCTGGGCTGGCAGTGGTACGGCGGGATGGGACGACAAGGACGGTTGGGGATTCTACCCCCATCTTGCCCCCAACATCCCAACCCGATTCATCTAAGGGGTTTTCTGGGGCTTCTATTCCTTTCCTGTCCCCTGCCCCTAACCCCAACCCCACCCTTATTCCCTTTCCGTCCCCTGCCCCTAACCCCAACCCCACCCCCACCCCCATCCCTTTCCCTCCCCCTTCCATCCTTAAACCCAGTGCCTCTATGGGAACTGATGGGAGGCCTATCCTGGTCCAGACCCCTGGTCCTAACCTCAACCCTCCCCCCTCCATTCCTAACCCCAACCTTTCCCCTCCCCTCCCCCCCCCCCTCCCCCAATTCCCCAGATCCCACTTACCTGAATCCGTGCTGCCAGCCGCCGTCCACGTCCACCCGTCGGAGGGAACCCGTTAGACATCCTAACAGGCGGAGAAAAATAAATGATTGGAACTTGGAGGTCTTAAAACCCGTAATAGTTGTAGGAGACTCTAATCTCTCCAAAATACCTACCTTTGAAGATGCTAACATCCAAGTAGACAGTTTTCCGGGAGCCAACTGTGAACATCTGAGAGGGGTAATAGCAAAGCTTACACCCCACCTGGAAACAGAGAAGGTGTTACTCTCGGTAGGCCTAGTCAACTGTCTTTCTGAACAGGAACCAGACACTGCACTGAAACAGCTTCAGGGACTATTACGGGTCTGCAAGAGGGTGTTCCCACATGCCACAGTGTATGTGGCGCAGATCCACTTTTCTGATCGGCTGAGTAAGAACCAGCAGAGCCTGTTGAGGAAATTAAACACAATAATTTTTGAAAGATGCCACTTCTTACCTGTTTTGGAAGAGCGTCACTTTCGGGTGATGCAACACGATCCAGTCCACTGGACACCTGAAACTGCCGATAGGATCTTTAATTTATGGAGGGACCATTTAAACTTTTAGAGGGAGAGGAGTGTGACAACACAACTCCCGTATCTAACATCATGAACCTCTCGAGGTCTTACAGACTCAGTGAGGTTGAGATGAGGGTGCTGGAATTGGGACTTACCTTCATCCCTACTCCAAAGCAGCCCGACCGCAGGGAACTACGCAGGGACCTCCACACCTATCACAGGAGATTGAAATTATTAGATCATTTCAAATATGAGAGCCACTTCCCTCACGTACCTTTCACTGATCCATCCAGTTGGGTACCACGGGAGGTGGCAGCTCCTGTTGAAACCCTTGTCCAAAAAGATCTGGAATGCTTGAAACGCTACAGACCAAAACCGGAAATAAATCATAATTTGAATACAGTAGAACTGCAAGCCATTAACACTCTGGCAAACAATCCAGCTATTGTCATCAAACCGGCAGACAAGGGCTCACAAATAGTAATAATGGATAGGACTCAATATCTTTTGGAGGCAGATAGACAACTTACCAACAGGAATCATTATGCGCCGCTGCTCCACTCTATGCAACCTGAAACACAAAACATGATTAAAAACATTCTATGTAAAATGTATCAGGAAAAAATAATAACATTAAAGCAAATGACCTACCTGTTGGGACCGGACGTCCCAAGACCGAGGCTGTTCTATCTGCTGCCGAAGATACATAAAGCCCTGGATAAGTGGACCGTCCCTGGTCAAATTCCTTGTGGTAGACCTATTGTTAGTGACTGTGGTTCGGAGTCATCAAACATCGCAGAATTTCTGGACTTTCACATAAACCCACTTTCACAAAGACATGCGTCCTTTGTTAAAGACACGTATGATTTTGTTGAGAAAGTTGGGAATATTTCAGTTTCTGCAGATGCCTTTCTATTTTCTATAGACATTAACTCTCTATATACCAACATAGACACGACTCTGGGCTTACAGTCAGTTCGAGCTGCTTTTAGTAAATTCCCTGTCTCTGGGCGGCCTGACGATTACATTTTAGAACTATTGGAAATAAGCCTCTCTCGTAATGATTTTGAGTTCAACAAAAAGCACTATTTGCAGATCCATGGCACGGCGATGGGCAAGAAATTTGCCCCAGCCTACGCCAACCTTTATATGTGTGGCTGGGAGGAATCAGCCTTTTTAAAGTGTGCTCACCTACCTTCGCTGTACTTTAGGTACCTGGATGACATCTTCGGCATCTGGGAAGGGGACATGGAGCAATTTTTAGTGTTTTTAGATATTTTGAACTCTCATCATCCCACAATTACAATTACACATAACATCCAAAAGGAAAAACTGGAGTTCTTAGACACACAGGTTTTCTTTATACCCGGTTTGGAAGCCAATAAAACTTTAGCTACAAAAGTCTTCTTTAAGGAGACCGATAGACATGCCTTGCTTCACAAACAGAGCTATCATCCTAAACATACCTACAGAGGACTAGTAAAATCACAGTTAATAAGATTCCATCGTATTTGTACTTACCTGAGTGATGTGGAGGAGGCGACATCCATCCTGTTTAAAGCCCTCAGGCCTCGGGGTTACTCTCGGCGGTTCCTGAGGGAAATAAAACAGGAAGTAAGAACAATATTCGAAGTGAATGGAAGGTATGTGGTGGAGAGGGAAGCTAAAGAAATGATACCTGTGGTGACAACATACTCACAACCTTTGGGACGTTTGGGTGGTCAATTGAGGCTTCATTTCCAACAGGCCCAGGCAGACTTGGGAGACTTGGGGCGTTTTAAACTAATTTCTGCATATAGGAGAAACAAGAATCTCAAGGATAGACTGGTGCATTCCAACCTAAATGGAAAACCGGCGGTATCTCCCGAGGAAAATAATCACTTTAACTGGAATACCTATATTGGGAATAGGTATTCAGGTAGAGGGGTACCGATTAGGAACCAAATAGCTTTTGGGACTCCTAATACGGTCTATGCCATTAGGTGTGCGAGGTGCCAAAAACTATACATAGGGGAAACTAAACACGCCATGCAAACTCGCCTTACACAACATAAATACCAAGTCAGGAGAGGGAATGAAGATACGGTCCTATATAGACATTTTATAGCACATGGGGTTTTAAATATGAGAATTGAAGGACTGGAAAGCCAGAAGGATTGGTCCAGAGCTGTAAGACAAAAAGCAGAAAGAACATGGATACATTTATTGAAAACCATCGACCCGTTGGGTCTGAATGAAAAATATTAAAATGTATTACATGTCCCTTTGTGATATACAGTAAAGTAGAGGTAGGAGGATACAGTTCGACTCCGCCTGGAGAGTATCGGTAGCTCATACGGACCTTTTGGGATTCCCATATTGTCAAGTTTTCTTATATATATATGTTAAAATATATATTTCTTGTTGTAATATGATACTATGAATTTTGATTTATTATATTTGTGTGGATAGGCTTGGTTGCCCTGCAATATGGTTGAATCCCAACTCCAAATTACAGTTGCACTTATTAATTTTTACTGTAACAAATACTCAAAAATACTTACCGTGTGGAGCGAATTGATGACAAGCGGCCAATCACAGTTCTCGGTGAAAGGATGGATTCCTAGGGAGAAGAAAAACAGTTAAAACATTGTTTACAAAAATTATACATAATAATACCTAGAAGAACCAATAGTACTCACCTTAGAATAGATTGTGTAAAACCTACCTCAAGACTTACCTGAAAAACACCTTCAATTCTTCTTATATATTGATAGATTACAAATTTCCTGCTTTACTTTTTCTAAGGGAATAATAAAGCATAGCAATCAAGCACATTGTACTTGCGCCAGCGCAAACTCCCACCCAGTAATGGGTTGAGACCTTTCTGAAACCTAACCCAGCCAGAGCCTAGTACAAGTGCCTTCTGCTTTTGATCTATTATAAATTTTCCCATTCTTTAATTGTGTTGGTGAGTTACAGATGGGAGAAAGGTTGTTGGATGTTTTTGAGATCAGCAATGCTGCTAATTGGTCCTGCAACTGGGAGTGTGAATACCAATTAAGTCCTAATTGAATGAGTATCAATTGGACTCTAATTTAATGAGTTCCAATAGATGGTAAATTGAATAATTGGACCTTGATTGGGAGAGTGAGGGGAGGGTCCTGTTAGCCAATCAGAATCCACAGGAAGTGGACCAGCCCCCTCCCTCCAACTCCTTTTTAAACTTCCTGTTTGTCTCAGTCACACTTATCCTCTGAAGAAGCCTCAATGAGGCGAAATATCAGGAACTTCTCCTCTTTAAAATTTCTTATCTCTTAAACTTCTTAATCTTTTATTCTCTTGGGGGGCAAAAACTTTTTCATGCGGCTGTATTCAAAGTAAAATAACTTTACTTTGAACTTTTTTGGTCCCTTTTCTTAAAAAATATTTCTTTTGCACATTCTTGCACCAGGAGATACCACTGAGCCAATGGTGGATGGTCCTCTGTACCTGGCCAGAATCTTTGGTGGTTTTGGGTTTTTGTGTGTGTGTGAGTTGGAGTGTTCACGCACTGACGTGTTGGGCTCAGAGCCTTTGTGTTGATTTCAAAGCACAGTGTGCAGTGTCATAATCTGGCCAGAACGGGAGGGTTTTACCTACTTTGACCCAGATAGTCACTCCTGGAACAAGGGAGAAAGTCCTTTCCCTCCTCTTTTTTAAGTGGAAAGGTTCTCCAAAAAATGCTTTCTTAAAAGCAACTAAAGTTTTATATGTGCAAAAAATTAAAGGGACTTATAGGAATAGACCACATGAAATAAGATTCTATTGATTTCTTCAGTGTCTGTGCACTTATTCATTTTAAGACACTGGAAAATAATTTTAAAATTTGGTACCAGCCTGGATTTGGAGATCCCTATCGGGTGGTTTCCGGTTTATTCAGTGGGAAATGGAGTGGGGCCATAGGCAGATCCCCCCCACCCCAACTGGAAGGGGGGAAGCCTTAGGGAGAAGGGGTGGTAATGAGAGAATTAATAATCTCAACATTCCACTCTCCAAAAAATATTTCAAACTCCTACAGGCATTACACCACTCTGAAATTCTGGATCAATCAATTCTAACAGGATCTTGTCCTGTTGGGATGAAAAAACAGGTCAACAAATTGGCATCTTTCATCAAACCATCTTCACCCTCCTTGAATACCACTGAAAAAGTTAAACTTAACACTCAAAGGTGGTTGGAGGGGAACTTAGAGATCTTACGGGTTCATTATGATGAAGTGATGGGGGCAATTCTGGGGGACTTACCTGTACTGGACGAGAAGGCCCTGCAGGTGGCGGTGGGTTGGAGCAAGCTACGGTATAAACGTAAATTCACAAATACATCTGTGGACACATTGCGGACAATGCTAATAGCCCCAGGAGAAATATCATCTTCTCCAACCCCACCAAGCCTTGACAGTGGTTGCTTCCCACCTCTACCTGTTGCTGAGGGAGCTAGGGGACAGACCCCCTACATCCAGGGGACACTAGCCCCTAGGAAACAGAGGTCCAACCTGAGCAGGTCACGACCTCCAACAGGTAGCCAGGGGCATCCTGTGTTGGATCCCCTTGGGCAGTCCTCCGTTGCTCAGTTGAGTCCTCAAGACATCCCCATCCGTGGGAACAAATACTTACCTGGGGGGGAAGGGGGGATGACTCCAGGGTCCTCGAGACGGTCTACTGTGGTGGAAGTACACAATGTTAGACAGTCGGTAATAGGATCCATAACATCTACTACCAAGACTACTCCACTTACCTATAGGGAGGCCCTATTAACACCTAGGGAGAATGGGACGGTTTTGGAGGGGTCACCTTTAAACCCCATCTCTTTTGATCTCCGAATGGAGGATTCCTCCTCAGATGAAGAGGCTGCACAGGGTCCTCCATGGGGGGACACAGAGATGGAGGTTGAAGGGTCAAATCTGCATCCCCCGACTGTCAATGGTGCGGTGGCCTTTACCACAGATAGCATCACTTCTTCCCCAGTATCACAGGATCAGAATAACTGTCCTGGGCTGGCAGTGGTACGGCGGGATGGGACGACAAGGACGGTTGGGGATTCTACCCCCATCTTGCCCCCAACATCCCAACCCGATTCATCTAAGGGGTTTTCTGGGGCTTCTATTCCTTTCCTGTCCCCTGCCCCTAACCCCAACCCCACCCTTATTCCCTTTCCGTCCCCTGCCCCTAACCCCAACCCCACCCCCACCCCCATCCCTTTCCCTCCCCCTTCCATCCTTAAACCCAGTGCCTCTATGGGAACTGATGGGAGGCCTATCCTGGTCCAGACCCCTGGTCCTAACCTCAACCCTCCCCCCTCCATTCCTAACCCCAACCTTTCCCCTCCCCCCCCCCCCCCCTCCCCCAATTCCCCAGATCCCACTTACCTGAATCCGTGCTGCCAGCCGCCGTCCACGTCCACCCGTCGGAGGGAACCCGTTAGACATCCTAACAGGCGGAGAAAAATAAATGATTGGAACTTGGAGGTCTTAAAACCCGTAATAGTTGTAGGAGACTCTAATCTCTCAAATACCTACCTTTGAAGATGCTAACATCCAAGTAGACAGTTTTCCGGGAGCCAACTGTGAACATCTGAGAGGGGTAATAGCAAAGCTTACACCCCACCTGGAAACAGAGAAGGTGTTACTCTCGGTAGGCCTAGTCAACTGTCTTTCTGAACAGGAACCAGACACTGCACTGAAACAGCTTCAGGGACTATTACGGGTCTGCAAGAGGGTGTTCCCACATGCCACAGTGTATGTGGCGCAGATCCACTTTTCTGATCGGCTGAGTAAGAACCAGCAGAGCCTGTTGAGGAAATTAAACACAATAATTTTTGAAAGATGCCACTTCTTACCTGTTTTGGAAGAGCGTCACTTTCGGGTGATGCAACACGATCCAGTCCACTGGACACCTGAAACTGCCGATAGGATCTTTAATTTATGGAGGGACCATTTAAACTTTTAGAGGGAGAGGAGTGTGACAACACAACTCCCGTATCTAACATCATGAACCTCTCGAGGTCTTACAGACTCAGTGAGGTTGAGATGAGGGTGCTGGAATTGGGACTTACCTTCATCCCTACTCCAAAGCAGCCCGACCGCAGGGAACTACGCAGGGACCTCCACACCTATCACAGGAGATTGAAATTATTAGATCATTTCAAATATGAGAGCCACTTCCCTCACGTACCTTTCACTGATCCATCCAGTTGGGTACCACGGGAGGTGGCAGCTCCTGTTGAAACCCTTGTCCAAAAAGATCTGGAATGCTTGAAACGCTACAGACCAAAACCGGAAATAAATCATAATTTGAATACAGTAGAACTGCAAGCCATTAACACTCTGGCAAACAATCCAGCTATTGTCATCAAACCGGCAGACAAGGGCTCACAAATAGTAATAATGGATAGGACTCAATATCTTTTGGAGGCAGATAGACAACTTACCAACAGGAATCATTATGCGCCGCTGCTCCACTCTATGCAACCTGAAACACAAAACATGATTAAAAACATTCTATGTAAAATGTATCAGGAAAAAATAATAACATTAAAGCAAATGACCTACCTGTTGGGACCGGACGTCCCAAGACCGAGGCTGTTCTATCTGCTGCCGAAGATACATAAAGCCCTGGATAAGTGGACCGTCCCTGGTCAAATTCCTTGTGGTAGACCTATTGTTAGTGACTGTGGTTCGGAGTCATCAAACATCGCAGAATTTCTGGACTTTCACATAAACCCACTTTCACAAAGACATGCGTCCTTTGTTAAAGACACGTATGATTTTGTTGAGAAAGTTGGGAATATTTCAGTTTCTGCAGATGCCTTTCTATTTTCTATAGACATTAACTCTCTATATACCAACATAGACACGACTCTGGGCTTACAGTCAGTTCGAGCTGCTTTTAGTAAATTCCCTGTCTCTGGGCGGCCTGACGATTACATTTTAGAACTATTGGAAATAAGCCTCTCTCGTAATGATTTTGAGTTCAACAAAAAGCACTATTTGCAGATCCATGGCACGGCGATGGGCAAGAAATTTGCCCCAGCCTACGCCAACCTTTATATGTGTGGCTGGGAGGAATCAGCCTTTTTAAAGTGTGCTCACCTACCTTCGCTGTACTTTAGGTACCTGGATGACATCTTCGGCATCTGGGAAGGGGACATGGAGCAATTTTTAGTGTTTTTAGATATTTTGAACTCTCATCATCCCACAATTACAATTACACATAACATCCAAAAGGAAAAACTGGAGTTCTTAGACACACAGGTTTTCTTTATACCCGGTTTGGAAGCCAATAAAACTTTAGCTACAAAAGTCTTCTTTAAGGAGACCGATAGACATGCCTTGCTTCACAAACAGAGCTATCATCCTAAACATACCTACAGAGGACTAGTAAAATCACAGTTAATAAGATTCCATCGTATTTGTACTTACCTGAGTGATGTGGAGGAGGCGACATCCATCCTGTTTAAAGCCCTCAGGCCTCGGGGTTACTCTCGGCGGTTCCTGAGGGAAATAAAACAGGAAGTAAGAACAATATTCGAAGTGAATGGAAGGTATGTGGTGGAGAGGGAAGCTAAAGAAATGATACCTGTGGTGACAACATACTCACAACCTTTGGGACGTTTGGGTGGTCAATTGAGGCTTCATTTCCAACAGGCCCAGGCAGACTTGGGAGACTTGGGGCGTTTTAAACTAATTTCTGCATATAGGAGAAACAAGAATCTCAAGGATAGACTGGTGCATTCCAACCTAAATGGAAAACCGGCGGTATCTCCCGAGGAAAATAATCACTTTAACTGGAATACCTATATTGGGAATAGGTATTCAGGTAGAGGGGTACCGATTAGGAACCAAATAGCTTTTGGGACTCCTAATACGGTCTATGCCATTAGGTGTGCGAGGTGCCAAAAACTATACATAGGGGAAACTAAACACTCCATGCAAACTCGCCTTACACAACATAAATACCAAGTCAGGAGAGGGAATGAAGATACGGTCCTATATAGACATTTTATAGCACATGGGGTTTTAAATATGAGAATTGAAGGACTGGAAAGCCAGAAGGATTGGTCCAGAGCTGTAAGACAAAAAGCAGAAAGAACATGGATACATTTATTGAAAACCATCGACCCGTTGGGTCTGAATGAAAAATATTAAAATGTATTACATGTCCCTTTGTGATATACAGTAAAGTAGAGGTAGGAGGATACAGTTCGACTCCGCCTGGAGAGTATCGGTAGCTCATACGGACCTTTTGGGATTCCCATATTGTCAAGTTTTCTTATATATATATGTTAAAATATATATTTCTTGTTGTAATATGATACTATGAATTTTGATTTATTATATTTGTGTGGATAGGCTTGGTTGCCCTGCAATATGGTTGAATCCCAACTCCAAATTACAGTTGCACTTATTAATTTTTACTGTAACAAATACTCAAAAATACTTACCGTGTGGAGCGAATTGATGACAAGCGGCCAATCACAGTTCTCGGTGAAAGGATGGATTCCTAGGGAGAAGAAAAACAGTTAAAACATTGTTTACAAAAATTATACATAATAATACCTAGAAGAACCAATAGTACTCACCTTAGAATAGATTGTGTAAAACCTACCTCAAGACTTACCTGAAAAACACCTTCAATTCTTCTTATATATTGATAGATTACAAATTTCCTGCTTTACTTTTTCTAAGGGAATAATAAAGCATAGCAATCAAGCACATTGTACTTGCGCCAGCGCAAACTCCCACCCAGTAATGGGTTGAGACCTTTCTGAAACCTAACCCTAACCCTAACCCTAACCCTAACCCTAAACCCTGACCCTGACCCTGACCCTGACCCTGACCCTAACCCTAACCCTAACCCAACACTACAAACAGCGATGCACACACAACCAA